>NW_015150486.1:1781484-1786257 GCF_000732505.1 Cyprinodon variegatus | reverse complement strand
TGCGGTACTTGAACGGGTCGTAGTGGAGATAAATCCCTTTCTCAGTGTGAAGCTCAAACGATCTCTTGGGGAAAGTGGAATCAAACCTCCGGTTTGAAACCCCAGCTCAGTTTGACGCTCAGTTGATCCTTCCAGGGAGAGAAGGTCAGAAAAATCCAGGTTACAGGATGACTTCCTGCCGAGAGGCAAAAGACAAAAGTATGTTAAATCTCAGGTTGACAAGAACAAGAACTCCACACACCTGAAACAAATGGTTAAATTACCCCCTCAGTATGTACAAAAGTTCTCTAAAGTTCTGCTAACTGCCTGATTTTTTTGACACAGCTACTAAAGCAGAGACACGTATAAAGGGTGCAGCAGACCAGACCTCAAGGTTTGGAACTGAGGAACCCTGAACTACATGATAAGTTTTCTATTGTCGACCAACAGTCTTTTTATAAACCGAAATATGAAAAATAAATGCTGCTATCCTCCCTCAGACACACACACACGCACACCCACCCACAACACAAGGGTAGCAGGCAGAAAAAGTAAGAGAAAGGGTAGAAGGTAGAAGGGATTGATATTCAAGAACTGACACTTTCATAAGCCATTGTATAAAAAGCTGCTGGCCTGAAGAAAACACACTCCTGCAAGGTAAAAGCCAAATGGAACATGACATTTAGAATAGAAGAGAAATAGGTAAGAAGATTTTTATATGTTGGGGAGGTAGAGTCTCCTACCCGCTTGGAAAAGACAATAATATGATGCAGCATTCCCTTCACTATTGCTCTCCACCTTCATTTGTTACCATAAGCACAATATTCCTCAGCCTATTCACCCATGGAAACAAAGACTGATGTCTGATTACTTAGTGTCAGACTTAATGATAACAATTAAATATCTGAGAAAAATGGCACATTAATTAATTACAAGGGTTTGCCAATCAGAAATGAGATGCTACAATCCTAGGTAGCATCACAAAGATACTTATATTTGTAACTAATCTACCTGGGATTGTGAATGAAAATAACCTCACAATAAATCTATAACCCTCTCAATGCAAATTGACTAATCATGTTGTCGTAATATGATGTATGGAGGCCTTGGTGCTAAAACCTTCTTCAGGCAAATTCTTAACAGCCGGCAGGAAAACTATCTTTAGAAAGTCCTCATTAATTTCACTGTTGTCTCAGCTGGGGGGGAACCATAGTCTGTCACTGTCACCCAAGGGTAGAAAAGTGAGATCATACAGAAATAAATCTGGCAGGGGAGTCTCTATATGAGCAGAGTTATGCTACAGCTGAACACCAACGTGTAAAGATTTTTTTTTTTTTTCAAATTCTGATAACAATTTGAATTATCTGTATTTTCACTGATAAAAATATGCACTGAAGTTACTGTGGGGGTGAGTATGATGACACATCCTGTTTTACGTGGAACGTTTTGGTAACTGGAAGGACAGGTGCATGAATGGAGACCTGGATTATTGATCATAAATCCATCATGAACTGCTGGAGGAGAGATAAATGGTTGCATTAATTAATGGATGTGTGCATGGACAAATTTTATTAAAGATAACAATATTAAAAGGATGTTTGTTGGAACAATGGATTGAAAGAAAACTATCTATCATGCAGATAAACAGGCTATTTAGCTAAACTCAGATAAAAGTCCCACTAAATGTGCTGCTGTCATTGTGCAAACTCTGCCAAAACTCTATTATTTTCTTATCTATGCCAATTTTGCTCTTAGATACAGATCAGCAGCCATGATGAAATTAGATGTACGTTGTGTTCAAAAGGCTTTTCTTACTTTTGTCTATAATGATTTTGTTACTTACATTATCGGCCTATTAAATGAAGGAGTGATGGTGCAAGAAATGCTCCGAAATAAGCTAATACAGTATAACTGTGAGGAATTTTCCCACTAGAACTTTTAAAGTGGGATTGATATACCTAACTTGGTTCTGTTTAATGCATCATAGATACACAACAAACAGAACCGGATACCACTTCTTAATAGGGCTCCTCTTAACGAGGGCTAATCAACAGTTTATAGATATGTACTTAATTAATCTGCATGAACTTCATAACACATTCATGAGTGGTCGTTATTAATTAAGGGTGAGCAAATGACAAAACTGACCAGTTTCTTGCTAAATAGCGACCATAATCTATTCATATATATATAGATTTCATCTTATGTTGCTTCTATTCAACATTTTAAGCTAAGTTATATCTTTATATACCTTTCTAAACACATTTTAGCATGCAGAGTATTTTTAATGCAGAATAAGTACTTATGAATGATTTATTAAGTGTTTACAGAATACTTTATGACATATCTGTAAACATTTTCTTAGAATCTATAAGGGGAGAAACAAAATAATTTAACAAAAATATATTGAACAAACATAAATGATCTGTTTTATACAAATGACATATGATGAATCTAAAATTCAGAAATTTTGGGTGTTTTTGTGAGTTTTGGTTTGTGTGGATAGATTAGCTATGCCAATGAGCCAATTCACATCCAACAAGGTAATTTTGTACTTTGAATTGTTTGGTGTTGCTGTTGACGATTAACAGGATTCCAACATTTTGTCAGAGTGAGGACAGGAGACCTTGTTAGAAGTGTTTATCCGCTAGCTGATGGTGACAATGATTGCAAAGTGTCTTTGTCTTCCTCTCAGTCCATAATGAGGCCTCTCACATTTTCACACAAACCTCCACAGTGATCTTTCTGAAGGACACAGGTTCAAGTTAAATAGAGCTTCGTCCATCAGCCTGGTGATTTGTTTTGCTCAAAGTTTGGGCAGATAATGGTTGTTCAGAACTGCTGTGATCAATGTCATAGTTTGGGGTTCTTTTGGGTCTTTTGATTAACTTTTCATTGCTAGTGCTCTCTTATGATTACTTTAAGAATTGTGTGTTTTGGTTTTTCTCTTAGCCTGTAATAAATTTGGGTGTTGCCATATATTTTTATTTGGCCGTTAGGGTTTTCCATATTAGTTTGGTTTGGTCCCCTTATTGTCAGTGTCTATTTCTATTGCTTATTTCTTAATGTTTTCAGTTGGTTTTGTCTTTACTTTAGTTGGATTATTGTTAGATTTTTGCATAGGTTCTTCCACCTGTTTCACAGTTTATCCTTGTTTAAACATTTCTTCCCCAGTCAGAGCCTTCAATGATTAGTAGATTAATTTCATCATGTGTTACCTGCACCTGTGCTCAGCCCTACTTTTCTTTTTTGTCTTTGCTCCTCTGCATTGTTTCACCATGTTACGCTCTGCGTTTGATTTTTTGCTCTTTTTTTTTGTCTGCCTCCCAGTCTCCGCCCAATCTACCCCTCTAAGTTCCTTTTTTGGAAATAAACCACAATAATCATTATAATGGGGGAGTGGCGGCCTAGTGGTTAGGGAATAGACCCACTATGGCTCTCTGAGCAAGACTCTTAACCCCTGATTGCTCCTTGGGGTCCCACCATGGCAGCCCACAGCTCCCCAAGGGGATGGGTTAAAATGTAGAGGTAAAATTCTCCAATGTGAGATCAATAAAGTTCAATTATTATTATTATTATTATTATGCCACTCCATTCGAGTTTTCTGCACAAACCGCACCTTGACAATTGACAATGACACTTTATGCAAAACCGCACCTTTGATCAAGGAATTCCAATCTTTTACTTATTCAGGAATGCTCTAATTCTCTTTTTTTTTTCCAGTCTTAGTTTAACATATCTTTACACCTACTACTGTTTGAGTTACAGTTCAAATTAAATATTTTCAGGCTTGGTTTTCATGTAATTCACTGTATATCTCTAAAGTATGCAGGAGTGTTGCCGGTCTATAGTGTTTCCAGCAAACTGAGAGCAACCTTTGAAGGCAGTGGGATGAGGGCGGGAAATATTCTGAAAAACTGCATAGATCTTGATAAACTTATTAACAAACAGATTTAATTATAAAACCTTGACTTCGATTGACATTTAATAGGATTTGATGAAATGGGAACATTTCAAAACCCTGACAGCAATAATTAAAGACTGAGTCGAACATTTTCAAACCGTTTCATTGTGTTATCAGTTTTATTGACATTGGTTAAAAATTAATCTATTCATTTAATTAAAAGTTGGTTTGTGATAAGTAGCTATTGTTAGCTATTCTCACTGCCTGTGGTCTTTTTTATCAGGTTTTTATACCTATGCATCTTTTAAGTGTCTTGTGTTGGTATGACCACTGCTAAGGTATCTTTAAAGATAATATTACTTTTTACTATTATCCCAGTTGACCTACAGATAAAGTATTACCTCTTTTTTTTTTGTTTGAGCTTTTTTGTAACAATCTTTTTTTGCATGAACTAACCACCCGTCCTTCTGCCCGCTGCTCATTTATATAAATTCTATTTATGTTTTAAACATGTTTAGGATCAGTTGCTTTACTAAGAGCACAAGTGGTAATAAGATGCAAATGGAATGAGAGGAAAAAAGTTTTTGTGTGTCCTTTTTGACAGAAACTGGGAAAAGAAAACATGGGAATGCTATTTAGCATGTAAAAAGAAGATTTAGTCTGTTAATAACTTTGTATGAACTGGACTGAGTCCCGAAACAGGAGGTAGCTGATGACCTGTCCATTCAAAAAGAGCCAGGCTGATCTTTACACCAGAGAATGAGATTTTCTGAAATGCATCCCATTTTAGATGAAAAGAACCAGCTTTTTTAATAAATGATTTTAACTTAAGAGATGAAACTCAAAAGCAGGGCCGGCGATTGCTACAGGCGAGCTAGGCAATTGCCTAG
>NW_015150486.1:1770557-1779413 GCF_000732505.1 Cyprinodon variegatus | reverse complement strand
AAGTCTACCTTGGTCCCAAGTAGAAACTGTTACCTCTATAATAATTTTAGATCTAAAAATATTTGAGCCAATGCTGAATGAAGATTTCCCATCATCTCAAAAACATCAGTTTGTAATCTCCTGCTGACCCCTGGAAACATTAAGTTAGAAGTCCTCCATACTCCATCTATTTGGATTGAGGCCAGGTTGATCAGACGAGAATTTCCTGCTTTGACAATGCCAAATTGTTGTGGGGAAAAATTATTCAACTATTAATTTGATTTAAATAAACAGAGATCGATGGATTTCATTTAGTCCACATTTTATTTCATCTTTGCAAAGAAAGCACAAGAAATCATACATCCCTTATTGCATGGTAGTCAGCCCGGTTCGGAGCTAACCCAAGTTTGTCTTCATTACCTACAATGATGGAAATGCTGAAGGTTGTATCAGAGTCAAAACACATCTCTACTCAAAGCAAAATACAAATCGATTAGTATAAATATTTTGAGAACTACCTTATATTTTTGCCAAACATTACTTAATAGTATAAATACCCCCCTCTCTCTTATATATTTTGTGGCCTTTGAGCTCTGAGGCCAAATGAATAAAACTCAGCACTCATATATCTGTATACATATACCATGCATACCATGACCCCTGACTAATATCCTCCAAGTCTAATAAAACCATTTTCATTTAGACATAAAATGACTTTAATACATTATCTTTATGTATTAAAAACAAAAGTAAATGTATATGATTAAAAATGGGCTACCATCCAAATCTAAAGCAATGAACAGGGGATTATAATGCAGCATGTTGTATTGTATTCATTTCTGTTTCTTGGGTCCAGTGCTTCTCTATTGGCTGAACCACAGTAAGTGCACTTTTTAAGTGATTTAGGCAGCTGTGAGTTTTCTTTTACCATCTGTTGTCTGTGTCATTAGATCTGTGTAAGTGTACTTTTACTTACTCAATCAATACATTTGAAAGATGCAAAAAAGAAGTGGTGACACATCCCGAGAATTGTTGCATGGCTTTTTAGTAAAATAATGGTTTTAAGGAAACCTTTCTCTCACAAGCTTTTAATGAATCAGACCTTACACTGGAAAAAAATCGAAATCTGGATACGTTGTTTTTTCTTAAAATAAGTGTATTTGTTCTTGGATTTAGTACGTAAAAGAGAGATTTTGCCAATGGAACAAGACAATTTACACTTACAATAAGAAAACACAATTGCATTGTCTTATTTCAGGTGCATTTTATCTAATTTTCTTATTTTAAGAGCAAAAATCTTTTTTACCTACTCAAATTAAGTGTAAATACACTTAATTTAAGACATTTCTACGTATTTTTAGATCCTTTTTCCAGTGTAATCACTACATTAATTAGGAATATTTGTTAGAAACGCACATATTTGAATGCAAATACTCCTAAATGCGCATTTCTACATTTTCAAGGCTGTATTGGTTTTATTTACTATAACAGCACCCTGTCTGTCTTTAGTATTAGATGTCTGGCAGTTCAGATATAATCAAAGAGAAAAAGCACTGTCACGATGTTATGGATGTGGCATTGCACAGAGACAGTGAGACAGGACACAAACAGGATTAGGCACCTTCTGGTGGCATTTCACACTGAATCCACATTCAGACACTTGAGATGTCACAGTCAGTCATAGCTTATCAGTTTTAGTTAAATGATTTGTTCCACAGCTTCCTTCCTTGGCTTTAATCTTGAACTGTGAGAATGTTTTTTTTTGCTTTAATTTTCCAGTTATAATGACTTAAGGCCAATTACATGTATCCAAATTATAAATACACTTTTTATATTTAAGAGTACTAAAAGATCATCTTGCTTATGCTTATGCTTAGCTACAATTGGGTAAGTTGACCATGTAATATGGTATTTTTTGTTACCGTTAGTGTTCTTACTCTGTAACCAGAAAAGTAAAAAAAAAAAAAACATATCACAGTGCCTTTAGAAGTGCCTTGTAATTTTTTTTTTTGTGTATGACAATATGTACAATATATAGGAGGAAAGCATAATTTCAATAATCGGAATCAAATGCATTTTAATTGTTTTGTGCACATACTAAGAATTTAACTTAACAAACAGCGATAGTGTGTAGGAATTATAACTAAAAGGGACAAAAAGGACGAGATAAAAACTACAAATATTATTTCCTGGTGTGCATCTTTTTTTAAATAAATTAAAAAGGGACTTTTGTTGGTTGCAATATTATTGCAAAAAGCCTTAACCCTTTAAAGCCCGATCCAAGAATAAAACAAAACAGAAAATAACTTTTTTTGGTTTGAAGTCCTTATTTGGCGTTTTAACAAAATATGGAAAAAGAAAAAACAGAAATAAATTTTTGATATTAATAGTTTATTACTATGCGATAAGTCAAGATTATTTTTTGCGTAGTCTTCTACTGGCTGTTATCAGGTATATCTGATTGTGTACAATAGGATTTTGAGCAAAGTTTTTACCATTAAATTATGCAAAAGGTGTCAGACGCAAAACATTTCAGAAACCGTATGTATCAAATATGATACATTTGGCATTTTAAGGTTAATTATATTCTAGAAGAGTAGGTGACTGCCCCAGCTGTGATGTGTTCAGTATTGTTGAATGGCTTGAAGCGGTTAGGACAGCTAACTTTAGGCGATGCTAAAAAGAACAAATGCTCTTAAAAAAAATCCTAATAAATATTAATAGAATGACAGAATAGTGGTTCCTTTGGGAAGTTATCATTTTTGGTGGTCAGGATAGGTTTTTAGGCAAAAAAGGACCAAGAAAAAGTTAATTGATCAATTTTTGTTTTGATCCACATCATAATCCTGATGCAGGAATTTTTTGTCTTTTTGTATACACTCTGTGTTACTTTAGTAACACAGAGTGTAGTTGAATAACAGTGAAATGAACATTATCATTATAAAGTGCAGCAGTGATAAGAATGTAAACAATGTAGGAGAAAAGGAAACCAGAATGAAAATAATGGATTTAAAGGATTGTTTAACATTATTTAGCAGAACAAGCAGTTTCCCCCTAAAGCAGAGTGGCAGCAATGACTATTGACAGCTTCATCATCAAACTAAAAAAAAGTACAGAACTTTTATGCTGAAAAGACAAAAACACAGGAAAGGTGAGTCCTCCCTCACTCAAAGTGTGGATCTGCTAATTAAATAAGAAATTAGAGTGCAGAGTGAATGAAGAAGGTGAAAGCAGAACATTTGGTAATTATCCAGATTTGCTGCTTGGCCAAGGTCTGGGCTCTCCAAGTGCTTTTCTAGTTGTTAATATAACTTTCTAGTTGCTACTTTTTTGTTAATGTTAATCTCTCCAGTGTAGGGGGTTCGTGAATCATATCACGACCCTCCAACTTTGGGCTCTTGAGTCCCTTCAGACGGTTAGGAACACCCACTTCGGGAATTTCTACCCTAGAATATTAACAGTAGATAATTTGTGGTCCATTTAAGCTGCTCTGCATACTCAGAACTGAACCTAAAACAGAGACCCAACATTTCTTTCTTTCTTTGAAATAATCTAGAACCAACTCCTGGAGGAATGTAAAAATACTAAATCCCAAATTTCCTTAAATGAAATTGAAAACTTTATTTGTAATTTTGACAGTTCAATTGAAATAAACTCTAGAAACATCATCAGTTTAAGTTTGTACTAGAACTGTTTTTAGCCTTTATTGCACTAATTTAATGTCTTTTTATCTTTTTTTTTCCTATGTTCTATATAGTATGATAAAATATGTTGTACTAATGAAATTGCCTGACATTCAAACCAAATGTTTTTTTAGCTTAGACTGTACACTTTATTTTATTACGGTAATGTCTTTTTGCAAGTTTGATTTCCTCTGTCAGTAGTTTGTTGTCTGATTGTAAACGGCGTAATCAACACTGTGAGAAGCCTCATCTTTCATCCGAATCAGTTGCCTCAGGCGGTAATTGACAACTCACTCCAAAATCACATTGTTTTGCTAAAACAATTTGCTGTCTAATTTTAGAGGACATGCTACGCCTGCTTTTGTGTCTGCTTTTGCCCTTCTCATAATAACAAGGGGGCAACATGAAATTTTAAATCATTATTGATATTGACTCTACCATTATTGTAAGATCGTCCAGAGAAACTTACATGATTAGCTCTACCTGCTACTATAAAAGCCACTTTATTACCATCATACCTCAGTAGTAAGTTGGAGCAAGTCTAGACTAGTTTTTTTCTTTTTTTTTACATTTCAATCCAGTCTAGATATATAACCTTTCATCTAAATATATATATATCCCCCTGAGGCATTAAGCATTATATGGCTGATTTCTTCCAGAGTCTCGACCACACTGGAATCACTAGAGCCAGAAGCTCAAACTGGTACAGCTCAGCAGGGCCGGTCTCTTGCACAGAACAGTCTTTACCCCCCACTTCCTCTGTCTCTGGTGAAGATGGTGGAAAGAAATGACACATCTTCGGGGCGACAGTGGCGTTGGATGTAGGAGTTTGCCCTGAAATTGAAGGATTGACGGTTCAAGCCCCGGCTCCGACTTTCAGTGTCGTTGTGTCCTTGGGCAAGACACTTCACCTGCATTGTCTACTGATGGTGGTCAGAGGACCCGGTGGCGCCAGTGTACGGCAGCTCCGCTTCTGTCAGTGAGCCCCAGGGCAGCTGTGGCTACAATGTAGCTTGCCACCATCAGTGTGTGAGTGTGTGCGTGAATGGGGAATGAATGTAGTGAAAAGCGCTTTGGTCAAGTCTGCTGACTTGAATAAAGGTGCTATATAAGTACATGCCATTTACCATTAACTTATAAAAAGCCTCTGTCATATCATCATTACTGTTATCATTCTCTGTGTTTACAGCCTCTCTTAGTCCATTGGTCAGTCACAGAGGAGGCCTTAGTGATGCCTGGAGATGCATCACTACTGTGATCTTAACGATTTCACAATTTTTTAATGTTGCCAATTCTACCAAGGAAATTTACAGCCTTGTGGCTTGAAGATGTATACATCCATTCTTTTCCCCAAAACAAGAAAGGAAGTTTTAAAACTTTTCTAAATGATCAGTGAGAAGCAGACTATGGGGTGATGTTTGTAAATGTACTCAGTTAAAAATTAAGAGCACTATCCATCCACCCATTTTGCATCATGTTTTTCCCAAATGGGGTCGTAAGGGGTGCTGGTGCCTATCTCCAGCTGTCTATGGGTGAAAGCCGGGGTAGACCCTTGGGCAAATCTACATCTGCTCTACATTATGCGTATTTCTTGTTTGGTACCTCACGGCTTGTTTTGTTTGTATGACCGCTACTGTGGAAATCGACTCGTGAAGATGGACCAGCTAGAAGAGCGAGGAGCGCAAGAACGTTGGGACCCTTTTTCCACTTGGATCCCCGCTCTTTTTCACCCACATGTCCCTCCATGTCCCCCACTTCCTT
Organism: Cyprinodon variegatus; assembly: GCF_000732505.1. Taxonomy (NCBI): domain Eukaryota; kingdom Metazoa; phylum Chordata; class Actinopteri; order Cyprinodontiformes; family Cyprinodontidae; genus Cyprinodon; species Cyprinodon variegatus. The sequence continues at coordinate 1,773,990 of NW_015150486.1, read as the reverse complement.
ACTGCTTCGGCCGTACCACAGCTAGTTCGTGATTGTCCCTTTGAGTTGTGGCGTGGAATAACATAGCACAGACCAAGCTTCAATGTTGGGCATAAATCAAAAATATCTGCGACAAGCTCACTGCGACACAGAGTATAACCAGCCCTATAGGCTATTGCTACCCGACAGCGTTGACTAATGACAAAGATGGGGCAGAAACCGTGTGGAGAAAGAGGAGTCATGTGACCAACGAAGCAAGAAGTAGTGATCATCTGTCCGAACGGTCTGTTAACTGAGTTCACTATATGCAGACACAGTAAGCTTGTATGAGCTATGAGAACCGCACATTTTAAAGAGGGCATGCCCAAGGAGAAATGGGCTTGTGCATTCTCTTGCACATGTATTTTATTTATAGTGGAGATGGTGGGTTTCTTTACTAACACTGATTCAACTTCAGTGAAGCAAAGTAGCTGATTTGTTAACATTGTTCTTTTTTGTTTGCATTAGGGGAACCTAAAACATGCAGTTTAAGTGTTTTGTTTATGTGCCTTGTACATTGAAGCAGGGTTTAAAAAGTATTTCTTGTAAAAAATAAAATAATGTAAAAATAAAAAAAGTGGAGAAAGGTTCCATAGAAACTTTGCTACTTACAAATATAAAGGTGGTCCCTTTTGGGTGTCATTATCGAACATTTTTTTCTGTTGTAGATTTTTTAGTGAGTCTTGCAGAATGACCTAGAGCACATCAAACATGACATAAACTGGGGGTTTAATGTCCTTTATATTTGTGACCTTGTCTTACGCACCATTTTTAAGATAAAAAGCTTACCCCATTCTTAATCTGCAACATTAAATAAGGTCTGAGAAAATAAAGTAAATCCATGCAGTGTTACCTACAGTTGAAAGAAAAAACAGTCATAGAATTCACAAAACTGTACTGCTTAACCTTTTTATAACAGCATGTTATACACCAGCTCGTGTTTATGACTCTACGGAGATTTTACTCTTATATTTCAAGCACTTTAAGATTGGTGGGATCTGTCTGGTTTTAAAGCCATTGACAAAGGCGCAAAATGATGAATGTTATCTAATGTGCTTGCATGGATGTTGCACAATACCTTTTCTTTGGGGTGAATATCAAACTTGACTGTCAGCTGCGGTCAGTGTGCTTGTCTGACGGTGCTCGACCATTTTCTATTTGAATGTTTGGGATTATGTCCTTTGTTAGCTGTAGCTATTGTCTCCTTAGAAAAAACACCAAAACATAGACCATGAAATCCAGTCTGTAGATGTCGGCAGACTAGGCAGTGTATAGTTTTCCTCATTCTGGTTTTGCCATTGGTTTACCTTTTTTTTTTTTTTTTTCTGCAGATGATTTATACCATGGAGGAAGAAATATAGAAAATCAGTTTTTATGTTACATTAAAAATTTTAGAAAGTATATGTCTGATACAGCTGACATAAATACTAATGACAGCTAATTCTTTAAGAAATTACAAATTAAAGTATGAGTTCGGTTTTATTTGAAGCAGAGTCATCAGTACTACGATTTGTGATTTTCTCCTTAGCTGAGTTACTACTTTCTACTGGTGAAAGAGACAGATTTCTGGCCCTGCAAAATCTTTCATTATGGTACATTAACTGCAAAATATATATATATTTTTTTTAATAAATTTGCATCTTGACTTACACTGATAAACCAGACTAAATGTGAGATTTAATGTGTAATTTACTCTGGCCTCGATGAATGAGATAAAAGAAGATTTTTGATGAGAACAACCCGTTGTTTTTCAAACCATGTCTCTGCCTATTGGCCAACGCTTTGAACCAATGAGCGCAACTGACTGTAACTGAAATAGTAAGTGCGACGGAAAGCTGCTGGGGGAGTGTAAACAAACACCCTGTCGGTAAAACGGCGAATAAGTCCTTCTTAAAAATGAATGATCAAAGAGCCTCTTCCTGTCACGATTTGGTTTTAAGGTTTTTGTTAGGACCCAAAAGCAGAAGCTGAGAGGCAGGGGTGAGATCTTGGAAGGTTTCATGAAAAATCAGGCAGCAAAAACAGGAATCCAAAAATCAAACTTAAAAATGTAAATCAAAACAGAAATCCAAAAAAAACCACCATAAGAATTGAACACTTAACCAGGACCATGAAAACATCAGGGGAAAAAGTCATGAGGAGCAAGGGTAGGATGAAATAAGACGAGGAACCAGCAAAGAGGGACTACAGATGGAGCACATTTATGGCTGACTGAACAAAGGTAGGCCTAATGAGCTGATAAGGAGCAGGTGTGACTAGAGCTGATGAGGAAGCCAAGGGAAAAGAACACAAGGGGGCAACAGAGGACAGACAGAAAAACCTAAGCAGTTTAAATGAATCCAGACACACCAATAAAGCTAGAAAACAATGAAAAACCTGGCTAAACTTGAAACTGAAAACTTAAAGAAAAACAACAGAACCAAGATCGTTACACGTCCTGCTCACGTTTCAACGAAAACCCCAAATGTAATCCTTCTGAAACTGATTCCAAAGCTGAGTCAAAGGAGAACTGTTCAATAGTTGTTGCCATCTTCCTTGTTGTGCTTTCTCCAGCTTCCTGGACGGGAAGTGAGACGTCTCCAAACTTGGAAACAAAGTCCAGTAGATTGTTTTTTTTTTTTTTTTGGAATATTTAGATTTAGATATTCATGGCCCTTTTCTACATGGGGTTTATATTGCATACTGGATGTCTTTGGCCTTACACTGCTACTTACAATTTCAAAACACATTTTGTTTAGCTGGTAATTTCCTGAGATTTTAATCGTGATTGGTGTTCTTGCTGATATGGGGACACTTTTTTTGAAGGAAGGAAAGTAGGATTGACAGCAGAAGCGCATGGAGAGAAATTGTCATGGTAGATTGATGTGGAGTATGGGAGTATGCTAACATGAAATAAGGTTTAGTAAGAGAAGGAAGACATCAGGCACAGGTCCACAGGATGGGAGTCAAATTTAGGTTTGCACCATCGAAGGCTAAGGCCAATGAATATGGGTAGAGCCATTTTCTTTGCACCTGTCGCACCTTTTTTCCACATGAGGTAGGAACTGAAAGATATGTGCTTTTGAAATCTTTGCTAGCTACTGGTATATGTTGTTTTTCTATCCTGAAAAACTGATTAGGAGAATTTGTGCTTTAGAATTAGTTTTTAAACAAGTATTAGTTTGACATGCAGAGATGGCAAAAGTACTCACTTTCCGTACTTGAGTAAAAGTACAGATACTTGTGTTAAAAAATACTCTGGTAAAAGTGGAAGTACTGATTAAACTTCTTTACTCAAGTAAAAGTAACAAAGTACAGGCTTGTAAATTTAGTATAAAGTAAAAGTAGAAACCACTTTTTTCATGCAGTTGCCTACATTTTAAATGGATGTCTGCCAATAGGACTAGATCTCCGTTGTGTTCATTTTCAATCATCT
>NW_015150486.1:1762637-1769934 GCF_000732505.1 Cyprinodon variegatus | reverse complement strand
ATAAAAAGTCTTGAATTTAACTTGCCTTATGCTGTAGGAACCCTGTACTAGACACATCTGCAATCAACAACAATTATTGAAGATTTCCAGAGGACGTCACCATTGAAATTCACCAGAGCTATAGTGAAACTGACAATGCCCACGTGCATGGCAGCTGGATGTTGGAATACATCGGGTAAAAGTGAAAAAAAGTAGTTATTTTGCCTTTCCAATTCATGATCCATCACGGATGGGTTTGGATGGCCAACTTGAATAGAGAGCCATTGAAAGTCTGGCCAGAGTGTGACATCACCAGATACAGAATCGGGACTTGATCAACAGCCGTTACCGCACCATGACCTCACAAACCGGTAGGTTTGTAGTGTTCTTTGACAAACATGGATGCCTCCAATAAAGCACATTCAAATGAAAATTACTCTTAATTTTAAAAACACTTATCATTAATTTAAAGTATGTAATAACTTCATACTTAAAGTACTTTCAGAGGACGTTTGTATTCTCAATGCGACCAGACTTTTCCTTTAATGAGGGAAAGTACTGTGGAGATTGAGTCGTACATTGTGACAGAAAGCTAAGTATAAACAATACTATTTCTGACTGATGGTTAGTGTTGTTTTTCAAGTATTGGTAAAAAGAAAAATCTCCACAGTCACATCTATTTCAAGCAGAATATTCAGTAGGGTTTTTTTGCAAGCAGTCACAGTGCTGCATTAGGAAATGTCTGCACAGAAGCTCCATCACTGACACACACAAATCTTAAAATTCTCCACTTTAATAATCCTATTCCGCAGGTGTTCTGTAATTTTCAGCAGAGTTTATTTAACCAAACACAGCCTGCTCTCCTGACATGCTGATAAAGTCCACATTTAGACTGTGTGCTCTGTGATGTTAATATTCACAGGTTACACTAGTTTGCTTAGAGCTGTTTCATTTCTGTGCACTGTGGAAGAGGATTAGCTGAAAAGCCATATTAGATCCACATTTTCTATATTGTAATTCAACATAACAAATATACACCGTAAATAAAGAAGATGGGGGGGAATAAATGTATGATAAAAACACGTCTAAAAAATGAAGCAGTATTAAAAAAATAGTACTTACAAACCTTTTGCAATTTGTGCAAAACATGGAGGTGCAGATTATATGTAAAACTAGATAATAGAGTCTAAGATAAATTGCCGAAAAGTTGTTAAAAAGTTTAATGGTGGTTGGGTGGAAGATATCAAGGAGCCTCACTGTTCTGCATGACAAGCTGGGGTTTCTTCTGTCAGAGGATAGGAAAGAAAGCTGTCAATAAAAAGGGTGAGTGATGTTCCTGATGATTCTTGTTGTTCTCAGTATCCCAATAGGTGGCAGCATGACTCCAATAAATGTAGGCTGACCTCACCACTCTCCCAGATGCCTTCTTATCTGAGGCACTGCTGCTCTCATACCAAAGAGAGATGCTGCTGGTTAGCACACTCCCAATGGGGCTTCTGTAGCAGGTAGTTTGGATTGATGGGCTGAAGTGAACCTTTTCTGGAGGGTGTGCGCTGCAATCAGATGGAATTATTAGCAACTGGATTTCTAGGAACTTAATGTGTGGTACAATCTCCACAGCAGGGTTCTTGATGTACAACAGGGTATGCACAGGTCCTTTTCTCCTGACGTCAATCACCAGTTCTTTGGTGCTCCGTATGTTAAGAAGTACGTTGTTGTTGCTGCAGTATTTAATATCCAGGAGGAGCCCCATTTCTGTTGTATCATCTACAGTAACAGCCATTCAAAATGGCCCTTCCTAGCCGAAATGCAGCAAACTTCCCTGCAGCTTCCAGCAAAATCCCCTCCAACTTTCACCCTTTCACTGAATTACAGGGTCTGCCCAGGAGATAAACCTTCTCTTTAGATCTAAAATTCCCTAAATTATGACACAAATAATATTTTAGTAAAAAGATTGATATTTATAAAGGAACTGTAGGGGACCACCCAAGGACCAGCCAAATGCCAATCAAGGAACATGGGGAAATTTTGAATGGCTACTACTGTTTATACTTAATGATGTGTTTTTTTATTTTACTTACCACAAAAATCATTAGTCTTAAATGTGTAAAGTAGGGACCTGAGAACACATCCCAGCAGAGAGCCTGCAGGGATCGTATCTGACCTGTTATTACCTCAAAGTAAAAATTGAGGCCTGTGTTGAAAAAAATCCAGAATCCAATTTTGCAGGTGGCTGTTTAGTCCAAGTGGGCCTAGTATGTTGAATAGGTTATTTGGGATTATAGCAATAAATATAATATATAATCAACAAACAGCATCCAGATCAGTGTGTTCTGATTTTCCAGATGGTTTAAAGTCTGATGGAACGCTAACTTAGAAAGCCAGATTAATAATGTGTAGCACGCAGGTTTACCTCTACACATTTTCTGTCTGGGACTGCTTCCATTGCAGTGAATAAAAGAAAAACAACTTATTCCACTTTTTCACTTTTAAAGTGACAATCTATGATGATATTAACTTGTTTTCACATACTTGCAGTAATTGTCAACTTGTGTGCAGGTTATTATGACAAAGCACCAACTATCCACACAAAACTGTCAGAATGAATCTCAGCTCTTAATCGAATTTAAAACAGGAAAACATGCAGTTATTTTTTTATTTTAATCCCAAAGAGTGTAAAGTTCATATGGACTGAGTTAGAACAACTTAATGAGCAGGCTAAAACCAATTGTTTGTCTTTCAGCGAGGATAACATGTGTCTATAATGTATTGTTAGTTTTTTTATTTTTTTATTTATTCTTGGTATGTTTTGAATCTTGAGTCCATATCATTTTTGTTTCCTTATTTCTTTCTTCTACGCTGTATTTCACCGCAATCATTTTATCATGGGGCTTCTTTTCATTTTTTAAGGCTTGGCTCTTTTTTCAGCTTAGATTTTAAAGGCTGCTTGGTGGAGGTACATTTTTAAAAACCATCTTTGCTGGTTTCAGACTTTGATGGCTGCATTTGCATCTTCAGCTCACCTTGCTGCTTTTACTTCTAAAAATGCCTTACTCTACATGTTTTGTCTGACAGCAACAATCACTTAAGGGATTAGTTGGTGTTCTGTGATCTAAGCAATAGTCTGGTACAGAAACTCTCTGACAGAAAATGTAAACCTGTGGTGTAAACAGCATATATTTGTATTTCAGGTGAGTGTGTGTAGTTGTCCTATAGATCCATAAACCCATGCGCATAATTTCCAGAATTTCATTTCCATGTATTTATTTTGAAGTAGAGCTTTTCCTGTTCCTTTTTTATTTATGTGCCCCCGGTAAGCATTTTTATACTGCTGTAGTCAACAAATAAAATCTGCTGTTATTGTAGAGTATAAATAAGCATTCACATCCTTTTTGCTTACAACAACAAAATGTATCATTATATCGATAGGTTTTGGTCTTTCTCTGCCATAAATTATCTGACTGCAAGGGCAAGCTGATGCCTGTTTGGAGGGCAATGCACTTTTGGAACAAAGTTAAGATATATTTCTTGTTTTACCTTAATATGTGTGAAGATTTATTGTTTAAAACTCAATAATGCAGAGAGACATTCATGGAAGAAATTATGATTGCCAAACATATTAACTAATATTACATAATAACTAATGCCTGAAGAAATTAATATAAAGACTTAAGGCAGTTTTGGCTGAACTCCAAGATGCATATTTGTATTTAAGCAAAATTCACCCACGTCTCTTATATACTGAGTCTTTTCATGTATTTTCTTCAACTTATGTGGCCCTGCATGCTGTCAAATAACCATAATACATCTCTGTAATTGGGTCAGTTGTTATCTAATGTATCTCCAAACGTATCCCCTTATAATGAAAAACTTCTTTGGTTTGTTGTTCTTTTCTGGAAAGCCTAATATAACACTAAATTCTCAACACGGATACAGTTCCAACCTGCAACTAATTAAAAAATAGGAAGAAAATTTAGAGAGAGCTGTTATTAATTTCTTTAAAAACACAATGTGTCATAAACACAATGTGTAAAAATGCGGTATGTGTTTTATTTGCATTGCTGCAAAAACAAAAAAGGTTATCCTCTTGATATGGAACATTGTGACTATTTCTGTTTAAAACCTTTTTTTTAAAAATCTTACATATATTACGGGTTTCATATATGTTATCTTACCTGCTGTTGTGTTTAAAAATGATTTACACCATTTCAGATTATATAATTCAGTTTTCAATTCAGTTTATTTCTATAGCGCCAATTCACAACACGTCATCTCAAGGCAAAGTTAAAAGTCATCCAGGTTTTAATGTCTTCAAGACATGCATGTAATCTATGTAATGGGTTACCTTCATCTGGATTTATAGAAAGTTATAGCTGAGTATCGTCATCATAACAGTGAAAATTAATCCCATGCTGTCTAATAATTCTACTGATTGGGAGCATATATATATAGTAAAGAGAATTGGTCCTAGCACTGATCCTTGTGGTACTCCAGAGGTAAACCTTGAGCATGAGGAAGATTTGTCATTATCATGAACAAACTGAAAATTTAAATAACTAGGAATTGCCTCCTTAATGCTAACATAATCCTCTTGCTGCAGCCAGGTTTCTGTAAAGCAATATTTCAATGCGATTATTATAAATTAACTAGCTGACTTTTTGAAGAAAGACATCTTATGTTAAATAAACAACATTTAATTGTAATAAATTTTCTCACAAATTTCAATGTCATTTAGATTATCATGATTTACTCCTTTGGGAATCTTTCAGAAATTATTAGTTATACTGTATAATTGGGATCATTCCCCTTGTTAATTTCAGAAAACCCAAAAACAATCATCATATGTTCCATGTAAATCTACTTTTAATCTGTGTTGCTGATGTAAATCAAGATTTACTTCTGTGTCCAATATATACAATTTTACTCGTCAAATAATTTTCAGTAAGGTTTAAAGCCCCTGCCACACCTTGATGATTTCGCCAGCGTATGCCTGATGTATGACAAATCTGGCAAAAACACTGGCATACGTTGGATAAGCTATGGGTCAGTTTTGCAGCTTATGCTTATGTCTACTTGGTCACATTTGCCTCTATCCCCACTCTCTGTGTGCCCTATTGTAGAGGTACTAAATTTGGGTCACAAAAGTAGGATATTTAGAAACACAACAAGTTTTCTGTGACTAATTTTTCCTTGTTACTGAAGAATTTAGTCTATTATTTCATAAACTGTTGTATGGTGACTGAATATTAAAGATCAGTCTTTCCTTGATTTCCATGGCTAGTCAGATATCTCAAAATTACTCTGGTTAACAGAAGGTCTTTTCACAAAGCCTCAATGTGTAGGAGTTTAAGGTATTTATTTTTGTGCCTTAAGTAACTATAATATAATTACTGCAGAAAAGAGAATAAAAAAATTGATATTCCGGTTTTTCATAGGTAATAAATACATCTGTCACTTTGCAGTTTAAACAAGAGAAGTGACATAAAGGATTCGAATGAATCAGTCATCATTTATTTTTCAGAGATCCAGCCTCAATAACACAGGTGAAGCAAGGACATTTAGGGCAGTTCAACCATCCATTTCTAGTGGGGATTGGTGGGCGTCAATCCTTTTACTGCTGTAGGGACAGGAGTAATTTTCAGCAAATTGCAGAGCCACTTTTTGCTTCGGTCAAATGTACTGCAGAATTTGTTGGTGTCTGTCGAAACCTCATGAGATTGCAAGTATTATTACTTGCAATCCTTTTTTGCTTTTCTTCCTTCATAAAATGTCTCAACCACAATAGCAACTATTCTGCAAATATCTTCGAAAAAGTCTAAAGGAGGTCCACAGTTTGATGTGAAAACCAGAGTGGTGGCCTCTACTCTAATGCTTCTCTAAAGGTGTTGTAAGGTTGAGGTCAGGACTTGGCAGGCCACTCAAGTTTCTCCACACTATACTTGAAAGTAAACGTATTAATTTGGTGGTGTGACCCTGTACCATTTGCAATGTCTATTTGGTATAATTTGTGGGAATTGTCATAATGGGCTTTAAAGATCTGACCCACATGCAGAGAACCACTCAGAGACCAATGGAAAAAGTTTAACAGGTTTATTGTAGGTTAGCAAACATTGATGGAGATTGAATCTCTGTGGGAAACAATGCTGGAACTCAACGGTCTGGTGAACCGGAAACTTTTTGGGGGGGCCTTTGGTTTATCCTTGGATCCAGTTTGTTTAATCCAGAGAAAAGGGAACCCATTGGAGAGTAGACAGGCAGACATACGTTGGACCCAGAGGAGTAAAGGAGCGGACTGTCACTTGGTTTTCCAGGAGTGGACTTGAACGGATTATGTGGAGGTTTTCCTCTTACTCAGTGAAACTCAGTAAATCCTTTCATGGGTAGAAGGTCCAGGCTTATCCATTAACACAGGAAGTCTTCCCAATACTGGCGAACACTCTGGCGTTGAGGTGGTGACAGCCGGTTGCTCAAGTACTCCTCTGGTAATGAACCAACGAGCCCCAGGTGTGCAGGGAGGCTCACCGACAGGGCACTGCCTGGTGGTGGAGAGAGTAAAACACAAAAAACAACCCACACAAACTGGAATCCTAACAAGAATGTCAGAATAATCTCTGTTCTAATATAATAATCCCTAATTATTAGATTTGAAAATGATGTAAAAGGGTTCAATAAATTAGTAATCCAATAAGCCTTCTCTTTAACTACTTTTCAAAGATCTTGAACATTACTCCTTTTTCACTTCCCAGTAACCTTAAAATACTTTATCAAAGGCAACAAGTGGATTTTCAACACCTCACATAATCACCTCACTGAGCCAAGAGATAATTACATTTTCTATCATTCATGAGAATAACGACTTTCATACTTAATATATATTCATCATTTTGATTAATATATATTTATCACAGTACAAAAGATAAAAACACAATGGGAGAAACAAAGTCAAAACACAGAATAAAATCATTAAAAAAAAACAAAGGCTGAGACAGGTATAATATTATGAAAGAGAATAGAAAATTTTAAACAGATGAGTTTTGAGTTGTGATTTGAAATGGAGAAGTGAGTCTGTGTTTCTAGAGAAAAAACACATTTAAAAAAAAAGAGACTTAAAAAAGTGGTGCCTAAAATAGAAAGCTGAAGAATTGTAAAACATGCTGGCCCTTTGTGTCATAAAGCGGGACAGATTTAAGCTCTCACCTTGTATACTGGGTCCACCTGTCCCTTTTTATGACGCTTAGTGCTGGTTTCCTAACTCTTACTTTGCTGCTTGTACCATGTTACCAAGCATTACTTATCTGGCCAACATGAATATCCTCCA
>NW_015150486.1:1761289-1762321 GCF_000732505.1 Cyprinodon variegatus | reverse complement strand
ACTTATCTGGCCAACATGAATATCCTCCAAAGTAGCTGAGTGCCATTTACACCCAATTGTCATGGCAAAGTATAAAAGTCAAAATGCCACTGATGGAAGGGTTAAGCTTGGTGCAGCTAGAGGTTTTTTGAAGCACCACCTCATGCTGGAGCACTATCCGTGTATACCTTTGAAAACTTGTCCCATGAATTTACGTCTCCAATTAAATACAACACGTTATAAACTCAAACTCATGGTGTTATAATTTTGGTAAGTTAATTGAATCAATGTCTCCAACCAGAGTAATTTCATGCTGCATTTAAATTTGGATATAAACATTAAGGGGAAAGCAGTATAATGTGCCACATGAAACAGTAACTTAAATAGTTGCATCTGACATCACCAACACTCTTATTAAAGTGATAATTATGCAGAAATAGCGAGAAGCAGTTACAAATGTTTTGATTTGTTTCTCCAATCATAACACTATGAGCTTACGAAGAAGAGACACTGATTACGAGGATATCTACTGATGGATGGATGTTCAAAGAAATTATTTTTATTTATTTAATGTTTAACTTTACCAGCAGATTATGAATCTGTTAATAACTATAACTGGAAGTTATAGTTAGTTAACATGTCATTCAAATCCAGGGGTAAAACCAAGTACCAATCATTAGAGAACTGGTTATAACTTACAATTTGCTGAATTATTGTTCTGTTTAAATCCAAGATGTCTTCACCATCAGTAGATATCAATAACTCGGTAGTAAAGTTATTTGTATCAAACTGTTGTGTCAACAATAACAGTATTGATAAAGTACTTTTAACTTTTTGCAGGTATTTTTACACACATTACAAATATTTGTTCTTCAAGACATCATAAAAATGTGTGATTTTTATTATTAATCTGTAAATAAGATGTACATAGTAATTGCATTAATAATAGTTTCTGATATTTATTTTCTTCCATGCTGTTGGCAGTAAAGCATTAGCCTGGGTGCCATTCCGAACTTAGTCCCGCCCACAAAGTTTGAGGTCGGGAAGTTCGGT
>NW_015150486.1:1755285-1757611 GCF_000732505.1 Cyprinodon variegatus | reverse complement strand
ATGTGTTGTGAATTTGGCGCTATATAAATAAACTGAATTGAATTGAATTCTGGGATTGGGCATGGTGATTCGACTTATCAATACACCACGTGGTTTCTGAATGTAAAATTTTCAAAATAAAATTACTTTAAAAATACTTTGACCTGAGTAGATGTTTGACCTTACAACTTTTACTCGTTGTTGAGTAAGATTTGACTATGAGTATCAGTACTTTTAGTCAAGTACTGCTGTTGAGCACTTTGTCCACCTCTCTACTAGTCATCTTGTTGGTAAGGAATAAGGACAGAAAAAAAGAGAAAAATTAAAGATCTGAAATGTGCAATGGTTAAAACTTATATAAAACCAAAGCTTTAAAGGAAGAAATCATTGCACTGTCAGCTATTTTTAAGGGTCATTACCACTTCCACCAAATTATTCACGCTGAATGGAAGGTGCCTTTTCAATACTGGTTACCAAACCGTAAAGTGTTGGATTACAGCGCCCATTGCCTTTACTGAGTTTTGTAAATTGTGCTGCTTGGTGATGCGCTTTATTTGAAATGATGAGAGGCAATGGTTGTGGATTTGGTCTGTCATTCTGATTCATTACATCTGAGGTTCAGTGGGTGATTTTTCTATTTCTTCCATGTTGTATTGCAGCCCTCTCTAACATTCACAGCTCAGCTGCTCATCCTCCCACAGTGTACGTGTACAGTATGCTTCTGCTCTGTGAGTCAGAGAAAAAAGGTGTTAAAGTGCCTAAAAGAAACCAAAAACAGACATTATGATTTGCATATTTTTGCCTTAAGAACTGAAACACTAAAAATGTTTTTTTTTTTTTACTTTTTGTTATATTATAACTATTAAACTGATTAGTGGTCAAACTGGAGCTAATTGCCTTATGTAGGATATTGTTGAGATGTGGCTGGAATCAAACCAACAAACGCAGGCTGAAAAACCCCTCCGTAACAAACAAAAGAACTATCCATCGTTTAGACGACCAGCTGATACGGAAATCCCTCTAAATATACCTGTGGCCATTCCACCACCACTGCCTATTTTCTTGTATGTGCAATTTTGTTTCCTGCTACTGGAAATACAATTTCCCAAAGGGAGTAATCCCAAGGGATTAATAAAGTCAAGTCTAAGTCTAAGAGAATTTGATTTATTAAGATTAAACTTGGTCACTTACAGGTGTATAGCTTAAACAATTTTACAGCAAAAAGGTCCTTGGTTGGTGAAGGTTCTCAGTCATCTAGGTCATCTTCATTTCAAAAAAAGAAAATTAAAAACAATCCACTGGACTTTGAACATGTTTCGCTTCCCATCCAGGAAGCTTTTTCAATTCAAAATGAATTTTTGTTGGTCTGAGCAGTTTAACGGTTGTGCTCTGTCCCTGGAAATCCTGTTCAACAGCAGTCTCTGGCCTGGTTGACTCTTTGGGGTTTTCCACTACTGTTTGCAGTGGCTGGAAGGCATTTTTCATCTATGTAATCCAAACTGTAGGTAATAATAAAATCAAACATATTTTGCCAGCAGGTTTCAACGTTTTAGGTTAATTTAGGCGTTAATAAAATGTTTCAGAGGAGTGATCATAGTGATCTGCATCAGCAGTGCTGTGGCTGTCTCCCATCCAGCTCCCAGATCAGCTTCTCTGATTGGGTGTTGCGGCGTGTCGAGCAGCAAAAGTAAAAGTTTTCCAAATCCAACATCTATTACTTTTGTGGCGCTTCTTGCGCATCAGAAGCTCGTTAGGCTCTGCTTCAGCTGCTCAGACTTGCTGCTCCTTCTGCTCAAAATGCCCTGCAGGACCTTTTGCTGTGTCTTGATGTGCATCAACCATTACCTTTGGATGTATACTAGCTTCTTCTGCTCTAGCGTGTGCGGCCTGAAGTTAGCATAAGCCTACAGTATAGCAGCATAATTATAGGGATAGCCGAGGATAACCTGATTGAATGTTACTATAAGCTTCATTAAAATTATTTTTTAAGCCTGGTCTCAAAATTAGACAGGGTGTCTGACTCATACACTAAAACTGGTAGTTTGAATAGGAAATGAGTCTAATAACAAAAATGTTTTTCTTCAATTTTGCTTTAAAAAAAATCTTGGAATCACTAATAAACCAGCAGATTGAGAATGAAGTGCTCAGTGAAGAACATGAGGAACAATTAGATCTCTGATATAAGATAGAGGCCGGTTATTTAGGGTGTTCGTGGAGAAGCATCCCGCTGCAGCCTGCGGGAAGGCGGGGCTTGACATCAAGCCCCGCCCACATCAAGGACAGCCATATTGGAAATTCTTCTTCTTCTTCTTTTCATTAATGGCGGATTGAAAGTAACTTTTAGGTG
>NW_015150486.1:1750995-1752682 GCF_000732505.1 Cyprinodon variegatus | reverse complement strand
AAGGTGAGAAAACAGAAACAAAAAACTCCAAACCAAAGCAGCTCTGTGGACACAACACTTTGTGTGAATTTTTTTTAGAACAATAGGCCTACAATCTGATACGACAGACAGTAAAAGTGCTTGTAGAACTTGGAAGTAAGCACTGGATATACTTCGACGTAAATTCTGCACAAATTCCTTGTTTTTGTTCTACTTCTCACACCTGTTTACATGGCACTGAAGATTCTGGCATGCACAAAACAAAAGTTCAACTTTTTGCATAGATTGCAGTAGTTTTAACCTAGTTTAGTAGTCTATTGGCTTATCCATTCTGATAAAATTCACTTTAACCATGGCATCTAAAAAAATATATTGATTACTTGGAACAATATGAGTGGGGGAAGCAGGCAAAGATCTCCCCTAAGCTTTGCCTAGAAATGATAATGGTGGTATATTTTGAGGTCAGCTTCTTTTGCAGCTTTAGTCTGGCTGAAAAAAAACACCTCCCTAATGGTTTTTAGAGCCTAATGTAAAAGAAAGAAAATAACACAATGTACTCTTTTATTCTATGCTTACATCCACACCTATCTGCTGTGTAGGGAAAATGTAATTAGGTTTTGGATGTTCCTGGAATCCAACATCATCTACTACATGTAGATTAAAGGGTTTTGGATCCTTCAATATAAAGCGGACGAGGGTTTCATTCAGCTCTTATTCTCTGGTGAGTAGTTAAAAGGTAATTAATTCAGTGTCACTTACCTATTTTATTATTATTATTATTTTTATATTTGTGCAACAAATTAAAGTTAATTTCGAAGGAAAGTGGTTGATACTCTAATAAATCGCCTTTCATGGGTCTGGCCTCAGTTGCTGATAAGGTTTTATGAACCCCAGCTCTTTAGAACACAATAAAGACCAAATCTGTATGTAGATCAAGAAATAGTGTAAAATAAAATCCTTGATAAACAAATATAATGAACCTTAGATCTGTCAGACTTACCCGACAGGAAGAATTTAAGTTGAAATGTTTCTGCTTCCTCGTCCTGCAACAGAATCTGAATGTTATATGCAGTTATGCATCCTTTCACCTACCACCCACCACACAGTGTAGGGTTTGTGGTTGTAATGTCATACTGCCAATGTCAGCAGAGGTTTCTGGAGTGGATGTGACCCACAATGAGACACCAGGCATGTGCAGCACAACATTATTCACTGCCGAGGTTAGACACCCACACATATACACATTCATGAGTATCCACTACTATTCTGCCCAACTCTGCACAGTGGGAAGAAAGCAAATAGCGCAGAAAGCCCTAACATACTGACATGAAAAGATTTTAGCCATGAAAAAGAACAAGCAGAAGTATATCACAATTTGGGAAGAAAATGGCAAAATATGTCCCACATGTAAAATAGAATGAAAAAATGAAAGTTGAAATCAGCTTTGAAACTTAAATATTATATAAATATTTAAAATTCTTTAGTTTTACTTGTCACTTACCTGGTTTCACTTCCCCCAGAGTGTCCCTGATGCTGCCGCCCCGGAGAACTTGCAGGAAGCCGATCCAGGTCAGGGGAAAACAGAACAGGCAGGAACAGTTCAGGAATGCAGGAAACTTCAGCTCGATCAGAAGTTCCCACCCAAACCAGAACAGAGGGAAGCAGGCTTCCAGGAATCCTAAGATCGTAAACGCAGGTTTAGACGCAG
>NW_015150486.1:1745618-1748277 GCF_000732505.1 Cyprinodon variegatus | reverse complement strand
TCGGATAGGTATCTGATCTTTTTAAATGTGAGCTGTTTCTGAACGGCCAGGTCACATTCATTCGACCTGAACGACATTAATACCTGACAAAGGTCACTACTAACTCAAAAGATTGAGTATTCAGTATTTTTAGTTACTAGTACAGCACATTAGGATGGTTTTTAAGTTTGGCTATAGACAACCTTTAAAAGATGTCCTATTTTTCCTATTTTATTTTAGAGAACACACACATTCAATTCAATTCAGTTTATTTATATAGCGCCAATTCACAACACAAGTCATCTCAAGGCACTTTACAGTTCAACCAGATCATACAGTCAAAATTGATTCAAAGTTTTCTATCTAAGGAAAACCAGTTGATTGCATCGACTCATTGACTCGAATGCAATCCTTCACACTAAGCATGCTTGTAGCGACAGTGGAGAGAAAAAACTCCCTTTTAACAGGAAGAAACCTACAGCAGAACCAGACTCAGTGTGAGCGGCCATCTGCTGAGGCCGACTGGGGTTCAAGGAGACAGAAGCAGAGACACAAAAAGCAGCTGTAAAAGGCGGCCCCGTCCAGGAAACACACAGGCTCAGATGCAGACATGTAACATATGTAACTCTTCCACACCACAGGATATCTTCAGGAACTTGATGACTCAGAAAATGTACCGACCACACTTATGCTAAAGTTTTATAATCTTTTATTAGAAAGCATGATAGCAGAATCACATGTGTAAAACATCATATCAACATCAATATCCATATGGTCCATCCCGTCTGTGAACACCAGAGGCCTTCCAGCCTAAATCTTAAGAACCCTCACATGCTCCATATTCTAAGAGGACATTACTAGGTATATTTCTGGAACTTTAGCCAAGCTAACCTCTGGTAACTTTGTATTTGATAAAAACTTTTTTTTTTAAAGGAATAGTTTCTTACCGTTTCTTCTTCTTAGCCATAAGTGTAAGGACAATCTAAAAATAATCAAAGGATGATTCCTGGATGATGCAACTGCTTTCCCTACAATTTCCTCTATGTTAACCCTGAGAATAATAACATCTTCATCCCCTGGTCTGACATAACTTCTTTCTTCATTTCGCCTCTCTATTTAGGCCTGGTCAATCGCCTTTCCCTTCAGCTAAAGCTGTTATTAGCTGGTTCTCGGCTCATTAGCTTGTGGAAGAAGAGAGTTGAACTCCCACTAAGTCTCTGGTTGTTCCTGCAAAACTCAGAAGGAGAAAGATCCGAAAGTCTGGACAGAGAAATCCATGCGGTCACTTAAACGCATGACCTGGTCAACCTTGGTTTTGGGCTTACAATTTTTTTTCCCTTTCTTGTACAAGCTGGGTCCTATTCTATCAGCTGATAAACAAAGATAGTTTTTGTTTTTTACATGACAGGTCTTAATCTTTGTTTTGTTTTTTTTGGCAACATTTAAAAACATAAATTTTCTACACCCTCTATACCCTTTTTTACCGGCTAAAAAATATTACCTGAGGAATTTTCATTTCAGCTTTCAAGCTTTTTATGATTTTGTATCAACTTCTTTCAGCTTGTGCTTGTTTTAAGTTCTGCTTTTTGATTTCTCCAAAGCTGATAACATGCATACAGAGCACAGCAGCATTATGTAACAGTGGAAAGGAACAGACATGACATCTTATGGGCGGCAAAGCCAAAGCAATTCTTGATTTTTTAACATCTGGATAAAAACTCTTGAACATGCGGGAAAAAAAAGTTTTATCAGAGAACATGTTAGTTTAAAAAACTCACAGAACCACAAGCCTTATATCTAAAACCATTTTTCTTAAAGATATGAAAGTCCTGCAAAAAAGGTTTAATGCAACTGAAGAGTGTAAACAAAATGTACAAACAGAAAGGTGGAGTACCCAGAGAAAGTCATTCAAGACCAAGATCTTTTTGCGACATGTCAGCATCGCTATCTTTATAAAACCTTTATTTAAAACCTTGGTTATTACTTTCAAGAGAAACCTTTCAAAGGCAAAAAAATCTTCCTCCTCATGTCCTCTTCACAAACCAGACAGTTTGAGAGCAGAAATTCTGTCCAGATTCCCATTGCTTTTCCCTGCTATTGTTTTTTATCCATAAACAACTTAATGAAATATAAAAAATAGACTCGGCCAGTGAACCCAAGAAAGGCAAAACAAGAGAAATTTAATGACTATGCTGTCTGAGCTTCACTCACTTGGGATTCATCAGCTGCCCATTTTTCCTCTTCTGACTCAGATTCAGAATGCCACAGTGAGCTTAAATTTGACATGTGGGGACATACATCTTTGAGCATATTCTGGAAAAACAAAAGCTTACTAGTTTTAAAAAAAAGGCAACTTTCTACAGTTTTCAAACTGATTCAATTTATTTTAAAAGACTAAAGTAAGAGTATATTTTTGGTTCAAATTTAAATCTTAGCATTGATACTTTTTAAAAAGAAAATACACATGTCATGATTTTATCTAAAGCTCGGACCCACATGCAGAGAAACCAATTCAGAGAGACCAGGGGAAAAGGTTTAACAGGTTTTATTAAAGAGATCATGCAAAGAACTGTGTTGCTCTGAACTCTGCTCAACCGGAACTGAAAAGTGAGGGGAAGAGACAGCGATTAGTTCAGGCTCAGTAGGAAATTTGATTCGTGAACTTGGAGAAGAGGTTCTG
>NW_015150486.1:1741982-1745197 GCF_000732505.1 Cyprinodon variegatus | reverse complement strand
AAAGACAAAAACAAAGTTAAAACTCAGGTAGATAAGAACTCAGTCTTACTCAGCAAAAACTGAGCTTGGCTAGAGTACCCAAAACTGGCAAACACTCTGGCGTCGAGGTAGTGGCAGTCAGCCACTAGGAAACCATCATCAGGTGTGTGGGGAGGCCAACCAGAATGAGGCGCCTCCTGGTGGAGGAAGGGACGCAAACACAGAAACACAAACACACAGACAGGAGTCCTGACAACACAGTGAAGAATACACTTATTTGCCCATTTTAAACTATTTCAAAGAATTAACACATTAAATTAAAAAAGGATCAGAATAGCAATTTGGATTTAGAATTGTTTAGTTAGTCATAGAGATGTCGATCATTATGATACGTCATAAAAGTCTTATGAAATATTCATATACATCTATGGAAACATACAATTAATGCAAATTTTAAAGAAATATCACAATGCTGAAATGAATAACCATTACGAAATATAATGTAAATCTCCCTAAAAAGCACCTTAACAACACTATTACATAAAATCTGGAACACCGGCATATAAATGACTGTTTCAATATCTAACAAGAAAGACAGGTGAAGAATTGGATGTTTCCAAAGGCATATCTGCTTCTAGCAAAGCCAACAGCATGGAGTCAGGATTCTGCCAAAACTCCACACACAATTTAATGGTTTTACCAAAACAACACTGTTTTTGCACAATCTTCCATCTATGTAAACTCTTATAATTAACATTTTACAACAGATGATTCCAAAGTTCCCTTTAGTCGTCACGTCCAGCTCTTTGGTCAAGTCTCCTAACTTGAACAGGCTCTATAAAAGTACAGACCATGTACAGTAGTAGCCATTCAAAAGTTCCCCACTTTCATTGATGGGCCCTTCACTGGTCCTTGGCTAGTCCCCTACAGTTCCTTTTTAAACATCTTTAATATTATTTCTGTCATAATTTTATGACATTAAGATCTAAAGACAGGTGTCATCTCCTGTTTCTGACATTGTAATTTAGTGAAAGGGTGGAGTCAGAGTAAAAAATGATCATGAAAAGGCCAGTAGCTGGAAGTTGGAGGGGATTTTGCTGCCATTTGGCTGCTTTTGACTGAGAAGGGCCATTGTGATTGGCTGCTACTGCATAATTTCATGTCTTTCATACCCTTAGCATGTGAAACACGGCCCAGTTTTCAGTATTAATTTGCATTTCTTCTACTTTCGTCATTTGATTTAAAAAAAGCGTGTTGCAGGCACCATAATGTTTTTTTTGTTTTATTTTTAAATGGGGGTGGGGGGGGTAATCTGTATAAAAATATGGAAATGTGCCAGAATCAGCTAACAGGTTATTTTTCATCTATCGTCTCTGGACAAAGATCAATATGTCTCTCCAAAACTGTTAAGAAAAACACATACAATCAATGTAAACAATGAATACATGTTTTTCAATAGTTTTCTTTGTTTCGTGCTTCGCCACCAAATTGTTTCATAATCTTGTCAGGTTTAGTGGAGGTTTAGAGGACCCAAATGCAGAGAGGAGTAGGCATAGATGAGTTTGGATGGTTTAATGAAAGTCAGAGGGAAACGGAGAAAAAAAATCCAAAATACAGAAATACTGAAAAACCAATAAGACCAATTAACGTCATGAAAAATACTGAAAGGGATCAAGAGTCTAGGAAGCAACTAAGATCTTTAACACACACAAGAAACCAGCACTGAATGAAGGCTCCGGTGCTCTTTTAAGCCCAGCACTATCATTATAAAGATTTATTTCACCTGTGTAGGCTACCCAAGTTCTTCACAAAGATCCTCTATAGTAGAGATGCACAACTCTACACTAACCCACACACAGGAACCCTGACAAATCTACTGCAGTAAGGATGCAAGATTAAACTGTAGAAAAATTCAGAAAAGAATCATTTTGCTTAATGTTTTTTTTTTATTTGCTTTTTATCCCATCACTCTTCATAATGCAGGTGTACCGAGTCTGAAAAAATTAGTTAATAAAAATACCCTAACTCTAGGATAGGAAAATGCAGCAAGAGTATGAAAAACAGTCGATCTTTGTGGATTTTTCCTCAAATCATAGGGCTAGTGAGCAAATGGATGCTGCCATTCAACACAGCTGTTTGTAAATGATCATTAACAGGTGTAAGTATCTCTCTACAGGCAGAAATGTTTGAGTTTGGAAGAATTAGTTATTTAAGACATACTTGGTTGATCTCCTAAGAAATAAATTAATATAAATTTGTAAGTGACTTGCAGATTCAGTTAAATGCTAAATATTAGACAGATCAATGGATAATTTTTAATGATTAGTCAATGATTAGATGTTCCCTGTTAAGAAAAATTTCCCAAACCCATTTTTTATTAAAAAAACATAAACATAGTTTTTTTTCCATTGATGTTCTACAGGATACTAAATCAGAAACAAAAGTAGAAATGTTAACTAATCTGACATAATTTGGTGGAAACTAAATCATACATCAGTGAACCAACTCCTTGTAAGATATGTTGATGGAGGACTTATGATTCGAGGTATTTTTGCAGAGCATCTCAGTGTTTTCTGTTCATTTATTTTATTTTATTTTATTACAAAGAACATTCCCTCTTAAAAGCCTCACTAAAAATATCACTGGCTTGGAATTTCTTAGCATAGAAGAGAAACTGAGCATTTGCCGGTGCAACACATCATTGGTGGTCAATCAGGCATCTTTAGTCATAAGTTGCACAATATCCTGATACATAGAGGTAGTAAACTAAAAACTAAACATCTTGCAACAGACCTGTTTATCTTCTGCTGTTTTCAATAGGATGTAGTATTATCTATATCGTAACAGACTCCAGGTTAGCTTCAAGCAATAACACAGACTGTCCCAAATTAGTAGCATCAGGATTCAGGAAGCAGATCATGTGTTTCCTCTTGGTGACACAGCAACTTTTCTTAGCTCAGCACTTTAAACCCAGATCATTTAAACAATTAGACCACAATAGACAGAACTAACTGACTTGTCTTTCATGAATGACTACAGTATAATATTTACAGTATAATAGCTGAAACATTCCTGCTCCCCATGAAACATTTCTACAGCAAGCAGTGTTCATAATTATCTAGAAAAAAATATGTGTGAAACAGGATGAGAAATGATTTCACAGAAGGGGAAATCGCTGCTAGTTCAACTTTCACCAAAAATGTACATCTGTAAATATTAGACATGGATTATTCAGA
>NW_015150486.1:1739438-1741301 GCF_000732505.1 Cyprinodon variegatus | reverse complement strand
ACTTTAATTCACCTCTGCCAACTGGTCTCTGCATTTGGGTCCTCCAAACAAACACCTCTCCATGGCACTTTTGATGTTTCTGCCCCATTAGGGCAGCTGCTGGTGTCTCATCTTTCAGGTTCTGCCTCTGATTATCTCCTTTATCTGTTTTGTTAATGGCTTTTCCTCTTTATTTGGTGTCTTTCTCGTTCCAAACCAAAACATTTGTTGGGATTCTGTCACATTTAACTTAAATGTCTCGCTTCACTAAGAAAAAAAAACTTTTTGAGAATTTCAGAAGAAAGTTACAATTTTACTGTAGTTAAAGGTCTAAAATGAGAAGAAATAGAATAATTTTACAACTGATCTTAGATGCATATCAAATTTTAAAGAGCTGTCAGTGATCTCTCCCAGGTATGATGATGGGGAGATATCAAACAGAAAAACTTCCACCCCGCTGCTGAAAAATCCAGATTTTATTATTTCAGGTTTAATCCGTGGGTTTGATCAGACTCGGCTGACATTTCTTAAGCCAGTGATGTAAAGATACAAAGAAAGTTGTTGCTGCATGATGCGTGTTGACAATATTTCCACTAATGCCTGCAGCACTTTCCCAACAAGCCAGAGAAGAGCACCACTGCTTAGGGTTTGATCTTGTTTCCCATTTTTTCTTTCTATCCTGTTTGCATATCAAAGCTCCCACCTGCAGGCCTTACTTCCCTTTCGATACACATCTTATCATTCCAAGTATATTTTATCTGTAGGAAACCAGAACGTATTATAATAATGTGCAAAACTGATTACAATCACTGTAATGTAGAGCTAGATAGAAAATTAGATAACATGTGCAGTACATTAGAGCCCCAGAGAGGCAAAACACTTTATTCATGATTTACAACAAAAACAACTTATTACAAAAACTGAAACACCTACTCTTCACTTCAGCGACTTCCTACTAGGAAAATAATACAAAAAGACTTTGGATGGTCTTTTGATCATTTTACTTCACTGTTACTATAATCTCTACCGTTGGGATGTTTGTAATGAGCCAATTACTAGGCGTTTAATAAATGCTGCCATTTATAAAACAAATTTTGTTTATAATATGTTCTTCTTAGTTTCACATAGAACCCTGTTGAACACATTTTTGCTTTCTGTTGTTGCATAATTACACGAATGAGTGTATGACTCTGTGATCCATCCAGAAACTCATTTCATCTTTGGCTACTAAGCCAATAACTGATCCTCTCAAAAAGGAAATTTTGCCTTATTTGTATTTAAAAAACCTTTGGCAGAACATACATTTCTGTTATTAAACAAAGTCTGCTGTTTGGTCTCTGTTAATGCCCGTGTTCACGATCCCACAATATAAATTTTACAGCTGATGAACATGTGATAATCGGTTCCTGATTTCTTCATACTGGATCAAAGTGAATACTAGAATAAATGCATTCAAATATCAGCATTATACAGGGTTCGTCCACCTTTTCCAAAGTCAAAATCAAGCACTTTTCAAGCACTTTCAAGATCCATTTAAAAACTTTTTCCAGCACCTTACACCACCACCAGTTGTCGGCCGGAACCAGTTTTGCGCGGATGACTGCTGGGGTGTGTGTGTGTGTGTGTGTGGGGGGGGGTTCTCCTCTGCCATGGCGTAGTAATATAACCAACCAGAGGGTGTCGCAATTCAGTATTATCAGCCGTAGAGTTATCAATGCTGTTTTAAGGTCAATTAAAACTTCTTTTTTTTTAGTTTGTTTTTTGGAACGTTGGCGAGGCGGATAGTGCTGCGGGAAACACTGCAATACTAACATTACATTATCACACCGTACTCTCAGTCACTCAGTAACTTAGCCTGTGAATTCCTAGCTAGCAGTTACTAGC
>NW_015150486.1:1737930-1738834 GCF_000732505.1 Cyprinodon variegatus | reverse complement strand
CAAGGATTTCCAGCACCCGTACAGATCCTGATTATAAAGCCACAGACAAAACTTGCAGTACAACTTAGATATCTGGATTTTGTCTTTAGGGCTTTGGGACTGTTCTTAAATATTTTTTCAGATGCTTGATTGTACTTGATTGTTTGTTAACTAAGACTACAGTCGCACTGCATTTATTCCGTTTAATTTAAAATTAACTTATTATTCAGGAGACTGAATGTTTTTTTTTTTTCTTTTGTGCTTATTTATATTAAAAACTATAGGCAGGAAGGATCTTATAGAATCTCTGACTGAAGACACTATTGATGCTTAGCTATTTCTGAAGAGGATGCCAACTGTTGTCCGTGATGTTCTTCATTTTATAAAGAGTTTTTCTTCATAAAATGAAGGATACTTTATTTCCTGTCAAATCATCTCCATCTTCTGGCATGATTTATCAGCATGTTGAGCTAAAGAAAATAAATCAAAATGCATGACATTTTAACTATTTATTTGCATAATGAAGCTGCAAATAAGTATCTAAACACCTGAAAAGTTAACATTTGGTACAGTAACTTTGTTTGTAATTACAAAGGTACACTGCAGGAGGGATTTGGCCCACTCCTCCACACAGACCTTCTATAGATTAGTCAGGTTTCTGGGCTTTTGCTGAGAAACACAGAGTTTGAGCTCCCTCCAAAGGTTCTCCATCGGGTTTAGGTCTGGAGACTGGCCAGGCCACGCAGAACCTTGATATGCTTCTTCCAGAACCACTACTTGGTTATCCTGTCTGTTTGCTTCAGGTCATTGTCATGTTGGAAGACCCAGCCTCGACGCATCATCAATGCTCTAACTGAGGGAAGGAGGTTGTTCCCCAAAAACTTGCAATACATGGCACAAGTCATCCTCTTTCTGTAAAAATTCA
>NW_015150486.1:1733867-1735991 GCF_000732505.1 Cyprinodon variegatus | reverse complement strand
TCCAGGAAGCTTTCTCAATTCAAATGTCTGGATCCGCAGTGAGTTTGAGTCTTTATATAGACATCCTCTTCTTAATATAGTGCATTTGCTCTGTCCCATATGCAGAAAAACACCCCCAAAGCATGATGTTACCACCCCCAAGCTTCACAGTAGGGATGGTGTTCTTGTGATGGTACTTATCCTCCTTCTTTTTACAAACACATTCAGTAGAATTATGACCAAAAAGTTCTATTTGGTCTCATTTGACCACACGGCTTTCTTCCATGACTCATCTGGAACATCCAAATGATCATTGGAAAACTAAAGACGGGCCTTAACATGTGCTAGTTGAAGCAGGGGAACCTTCCAAGCCATGCATGATTTCAAACCATGAGGTCTTAGGGTATTACCAACTAGTAACCTTAGAAATGGTGGTCTCAGCTCTTTTCAGGTCATTGACCAGTTCCTCTTGTGTAGTTCTGGCCTGATTTCTCACCTTTCTTATTATTATTGAGACCCCTCAAGGTGAGATCTTGCATAGAGACTGAGTCCCAGAGAGATTGAAAGTCATGTTAGGCATCTTCCCTTTTCTAATGATTTCTCTAACAGTAGACCTTTTTTCACTAAGCTACTGGGAAGTTTCCCCTAGTCCTTTCCACCCTTGTGGAGGTTTACAATTTTGTCTCTAGTGTCTTTGAATAGCACTTTGGTGCTGACCATGTTAGTAGATTCTTACAGATTGCATGGTGTGGGCCTGTGCCTTTATGCGGCTAACAACCTCAAACAGGTGCATGTAATTTAGGATAATAAATGGAGTGGAGGTGGACTTGAACGCAGACTAACAGGTCTTTAGGGTCAAAAAATAAAAAGCAATACATTGTAAGTTCTGGATTTTTTGTTTTTTTAGATTATGTCTCTCACAATGGACAAACCCCTCCATAATTTCTAAATTTCTAAGTGGGAGAACTTGCCAAATAGAGTGTTAAAATACTATATTTTCCTCACTATTCATATATATATACTTTTATTACACAGTAGGTGCGTATCAGATAGTCTCTAAAAAATGTCTGTTCTCTAACAAAGGAACTTTTCAGATTGAAAAAACAGAGGTGACTTCAATTGAAAGTAGTATGATATATCGGACGGATAATGCATGATGAATAATACATTTTTATTTATACGTTTTTTCTCCATTTTGTGACATCGCTGTGATGAGCCATCAGTTTTCAGTATGATGTTAACAACAGATACAATGCATGCCACAAAGGTCACTGCAAATGTTATGTGGACTTTAAAGATTTATATCTGCTTTGATGAAAGATCACATCAGGAGAAGTTCAGGAAGTGCAGCTCTAATAGAAAATGTGTGTTTTCTTTACGTGTGTGTTTTTTGTGCAATCATCTATCAGCAGGAAGTAATTATTCTCTCCAGATTGTAAGTGCATTAAGTCTTAAGAAAATGTCATCATTTCCTAATGAATGGAAACAATGCTGTGATTGATCTTCTGTGTAGCAGTCCCTGAACAAAGAAAAGTAATTGCTTTTTCTATGTTTATTATAACTGTTCATGTAAATGATCTCATACAATTAGTTCACAGGCTGGCCATTTAAATGTTTCCCCGTATTCTGAATGATAGTTAAGTTTTTGTAAAAAACTTAAAAAAAATGTGCATATCTCTAAAGATGCTGTATTAGGTGTTTTTTTTACGAAGTAGTTACAAATTTAGATTTTTTTTGCCACATTTGAAGCAAGATGTTTGAGCCACATGCAGAAAACACAGAAGGAGAAGGATGAATTCAGATCAAAAGGTTTTATTCTCCATTTGAAACTCATAGCAACAAACAGAGAAGGAATAAATGTTGCTATGGAGGAGCCACTGGAGCTGGATCATCCTGGCACTAAAGGCAAAGCAGGGGAGAGGTTAGCGGATAGTTGGACTCAGGATGGGAACCTAATTTAGACAGGAGCTTACTTAAAGGTGCTGTAGGAGATCTTGGAAAAACAGTTCCAGCAAGCTATATATTTGAACATACACAACCATGCCTCTCCCTTCAGACAACCCCTCGGAACCACGACTTCAAAACACATAAACTCGCATGCTGTCTGCACTAGAGCAGCAGGAGTAGCACGTCTGAGCAGCTAAA
>NW_015150486.1:1732418-1733717 GCF_000732505.1 Cyprinodon variegatus | reverse complement strand
GTGGGGCACTTAAAGTAGCAGTAATGATTAACTCACAAGCAACCTAAAGACTCCACCTAGAGGGAAAAGCAGACTCAAGCACCCAACATCTTTAGAATAGGATGCATTTCCTCCGAAAACATTTGAAACATGGTTGATTTATGGTGTAAAATATTTGATACAATTTTATTTCAAATTCTAAACTGACACTAACATAAATAGGTTGAATTCTTTGACTTAGAAAACTTTTATTGTCATTTTGTCCAATGTAAATAGTATGGGAGAAAAACGTGGTGCAAAAAACACGTGGATATGGAAGTTCAGAGCATTTCTAAATTGTGTTAGATAATGAGAGTCAAATATTGTCTGTCCAGAAATATCAAAGCAGATGATCTGATTCTGTAGGTCGAGCACTCACTCCCTCACTTTGACAACAGCTTCTAATCTGATATCTCATTGCTCATTAGGGAGACATGAATGTCCTTTTCTAACGGAGTCATTTAATTAATCAGGACAAATTGACGGTTGTAATTTTAATGAACGATTGGTTTGTTTCTTGAGTTCACAAAAAAGAGAGAGAGTAAATGAGAAGGAAGCCAGACAAGACTTATCAACACATTCCCTCTTCCTAAGCTTGTTACAGCTCCTTATCTTCATAATCACACAACCTCAACACACTAATGAGATAATCGGACTGCTCTCTAGCATGGAAATAGATCATATGTTGCCTTTGTTGATGTACAGTCATCAATCTGTACAGAGCAGTGCAAATTGAATTTTGTGCATAATATGAGCAAAATAGCAAAACTTTAAACTTTTAGCATGTTTGAATTTATGTATATGCAGAACATATTGATGAACAAACCTGGCAATTGCTGGGACAAGATTATGCAAATGTAATTCTGTACCATCTGCAAAGGGATTGATTGAATAACTAATTGATTGAAATATACTTTTCTATTACAGGGGTTATATTCACAAAACAAAATCCGTCCATCTGTCGATCCATCCATCTTCTCCCTCTGTTGTCAGGGGAGCCGGGGTGCTGCTGCCTATCTCCAGTAGTCTATGGGAGAGAAACGGGGTACACCCTGGAGAGGCCAACAGCCTGTCACATGGCAAGACAGAGACATACAACCACACACTCTCGCCTAAGGACAATTTAGATAAGCCAAATTACCTAACAGTCATGTTTTTGGACTGTGGAAGGAGGCCATAGTACACGGAGAGAAGATGTAAACTCCATGCAGAAAGACTTCGGGCCAATAATCGAACCCATTACCGTCTTGCTGCAAGGCAACAGTGGTACACACTGCTCCA
>NW_015150486.1:1726310-1728665 GCF_000732505.1 Cyprinodon variegatus | reverse complement strand
AGGCAGACATCTTTGAAATAGTTTAAAGTCTATTTTATGTACAAAACTAATGCTGGACTGACGGAGTATGTTCATCTGACAGTGGCAGCTGCTATATCAGGACAAAAGCTGAGGATTACAGCGGCCAATCATAGAGACCTGCCAGGAAACAGAGTGCTAATGACCTGAAAGAATATACAGCTAGCCCAGGCTAACTAAAGGCTAACCATGGAGGATCATAGCAGAATGGTGGAAGATTAAATCAGTCCACTGGCTGGAGAGAGGTCCGAAGGTAGGGTAGGGTAGGGTGGCTCCGGCTAACCGTGAGGAGCACAGATGAGGATCAGTGAAGCAAGGTAAGAAGAGCAATCAGTTGGTTTGTGTGTGTGTGCTGGAGGTAGGATACAAAACAGTCCTTCTGTGGCAAAATTATGACTGTACACAAAACACACAAAAACCTCCTAACAGCATTACCCGCTCTATCCTTTGTCGACATTATTTTCCCTGTCTTCCATTTTGATTAAAAAAAAGATTGTATATGGAGCCTTCTTCTTTTAATCATCACATTTTTTTACTTGTTAATGTACTTGAGAGAACAGTATTGACAAATTTATGGATTTGTTGCTGTGATCTAATGCAGTGCGTCCCAACCGCGGGTGTGCATACCCCTAGTGGTCAGTAATTGTACATTCACTGAAAAAATTATGCAACTGCTTTTGGCAGTTACTTAATCATATTTGGGTACTTTACAGTGTTAATTTTAGCAGCCATTTTTAAATTTAGTTTTAGTTTTAGTCCAGTTTCAGCATCGCTTGTTAGTTTGTATCACATTTAGTCGACATCATCCCATTTTTATTTAGTCTAGTTTTAGTCGACTATAAGTCAGAGCATTTTAGTCTTTATTTTAGTCCAAGAAAACATAATTTTATTTGTTTAGCTTTAGTCAACAAAAACCGTCAACATTTTAGTCTAGTTTTAGTCAGGACAGAATTTTAACCTTTTACTTTTTTGTCAGCAGATAATATTTAACACATGGAAGATGTTCTGACAATATTTGCATATTTATTTTGAACATTGTTAAGGTTCAAAGACACAAACACAAATGCTTGCATGAAAACAAATAAAATACACCTGACAAAGGAAACAAATAAATAACATAAAGTGTCTTATGAACTTTACACAAGTGCTGGCTGTTTAAAGCTAGTTCACATAGAATAATAAAATAAATAGATTTGAGATCAATGTTGTGAAAAAAAAAAAAAAACTCCAACTCGTCTAAGTTTTCGTTCGGTGAAAAATGTGCGTTGACGAAAATATTTTCGTTTAGTTTTCGTTAAAGAAATTAACACTAGTACTTTAACACAATTATTTTATGTCCTACCCTGCTAACATGAAACAATTGTGTTAAAGTAACTAAATATGATTAAATAAATGTTAAAAACGGTTGAATTATTTTTTTCAGTGATCCACTTTTGGACAGTCATCAATATAATTTTGACTGAGGGGGGTACTCATGGTAAGACAACATGCCCAAAGAGGTACATAAGTCAAAAAAAGGTTGGGAAACACTCATCTCATGTAAATAAACCTCATCGTCACTAGACAATATAGGTAAAGAAACGATTACAGAAGCCGTCGTTTACCATAATGGCCTTCGTATTGTTGGAGGGAGAGGCAAAATGGGGTGGTTTCATGTCACTGCAGTCTGACCATTGGATGTCATTGAATATTACACATTGTAGCTTTACGGATTAGGATATATAACATGTTTATGAAGCAAAACGTTGCCTAGAAACAGGTAGGAAAGTCACAAAGAGAACCGGCTTATGCCTCTCCAGTTTTCTGACCAGAAACTTGCAACTTATTCTTCGAAATGGCATGATCCATTCAGCCTTCCTTAAACAAGGCATACAAACACTTTTGTACGTGTGTGTATGTTCTTGGTTACCTATAAACCATTTGCTTATCACCAAGTTTGGTTTTGTTTCATTTGTTTTGCACAGAACACTTTTAGACCCTAAAAGAGCCCTGAGATTACAAAAAAAACTCAGAGGATGATTTGTAAAAGAGTTTCTAAGAGGTAGGATTGATCCACTAGTGTATTTGTAAAGATAGAGGAAAACAACAAAAAACAAGAAAGCAAACAATCAAACTACTCTAACTCAAGGATGTAACACTTTACCTTATACAGAGGAACCTTTTACCATATACAGAGGAGGAACAGAGCCTTTTACACCATAACTGCTGGTTTATCGTCAATGGAGGACATTTTGGGATTTAGAGAAAAAAGGTTTCCTCCAGCAGGAGAATAAATTGTAGTTTCAAGTAAAAAAGGTTGGCCTTCCTTCTTTTGATTTAGGTTTATTTGTTTTGGGG
>NW_015150486.1:1715684-1726035 GCF_000732505.1 Cyprinodon variegatus | reverse complement strand
AACTATTGTCACCCACTCCTGGTAGGCCATAAAAAGTTCTACTGGATTCACTTTGTATTAGTGTTTTTCCTGCTTCACAAAGGTAGGCAGCAGCTCGACAAAGCCATGATGGCAATTATTTTACATTATTATGGTATCGGTATCGACCGATACTGCACAGCCAGGTATCGGGCCAAAAAATGGCATCGGCCTAACACTACCGAGAATACAATGACTGAGACACAGCAGGGTTTAAACCCTCTGGTTACAATACATTTTTCCTACTTTCTGTGCCTAATATCAACATTTTAAATAACAACATTTTTAGTGTTCTTGTTTCCAGCAGCACAGATAATGCTCAGATTGCTCATACTACCTGGTAGTTTGGCCATGATTCACATGGCAACAATCTTTCCTTAATAAAGCTTCAATTAGGCTCCTTTCAAAAACAAAACAAAAAACACAAGAGAGAGAGATATTCTTCCAACTTATCTCCCTTATCACAGTACCTGAGTGTGGATACTGTTTGCTGCTGGGATCATGAAGTCAAACTGCCTGCGGAGATGGTCTGACCAGGCTGTTGTGTAAGGCTTTAACTGACTCTGAGAGGTCAACAGAGGCACAAACAAACTGTTTGGAAAATGAAACTGAGCTGTGTCACCTGCTCACATTATATTATTTATATTCCTAATATATTTCCAAATGGTCTCTTAATAACAATATTAATAAAGAATATGCTGAGTTTATTTAAGGCTAAACAAGAGAGGAAGCCTGTTGCAGAAGAGAAACTCAGAAAATTAATAATGGGGGAGTGGGGTGATCTGAGGTTAAGCTAAAAACAAATTTTCTGGTTTAACATTTGCAATGTATGTACTCGTTTACTTTTAATACATAGCCATATCTCTTATTCTTTTATGTATGCATGGTCTAGCCTAAATAAAACTTACCTAATCTAAAATTTGAGGCCTTCCATATGGAAGCCGAGAGCGGTCGGTGGTTTTCTCGAGAAAACAAGTTCATTTTCTCTTTATTTAAACATAATGAAAGCTGTTTTGTCATTGTACACTGCAAAAAAATGAAATCTAAATAAGTAATTTCTTCTTAAAATAAGTGCATTTTTTCTTGAATTAAGGATTTAAGTGAGACACTTTGCCAATGGAACAAGACAATTTACACTTAAAATAAGAAAAAAACAATTGCTTTGTCTTATTTCAAGTGCATTTTATCTAGATGCCTTATTTTAAGAGTAAAAATACTAATTCCATTGGCAAATCACCTTATTTAACTGCTCAAATTAAGGGTAAATACCCTTAATTTAAGACATTTGTACTCATTTTGAGATCATTTTTGCAGTGTAATGAGATGATTGGTGTGTGAAAACTGATTACATTGTTCAATACCACATCAGCGGGAGAGGATTATGTACAAGTCAATGCAGCCTATGTGTAATACTGTAAATAATTCTGTGTTTAAGAAGAAAACGTTGGTTTGATGATTTGCTTCCATTTCTGATTCATAAGCAATTAGACTTAATGTTTTCTGAACAACTTTAACAGGTATAAGATGCATTAATCCCCAAAATGAGTCGACTGCACAACTTCAGGCACCGCAGGCATGGATGGACTGGGAATCCAGGGCTATTGGCCAACCTCATTCAGTACTCATACTGTTTTCTCACTAAAACGAGATAATTGTCTTATTATCGGGAGAAAACAATCGATGGTTTAACAGTGATAAAGAGATATATATGCCTTTATCTTGAGAAGGCAAAGAAAAAAAAAAAGTTGAGCATGACCGCTCTCAGTTGCAGTACTTCCACATGTAATACTACATTTCAAAATTTGATTTTAAGTGGTAGATTTTTCTGATAAGAAAAATGTCACTATTACCACTAGGAATTGTTTTGGTGAAACTAAACTGGTCACCGTTTATACCAGCTGTAATTGTATGTCTCAACATTATTAGCTTTTTTCTAATCCCCACAGGACAAAAAATATGCATTTTTGTAAGTAAATATTTCTGTGTCAGTTTCCCAGAAAGGTTTCAGGGGATAATTTAGAAACAGAAACTGAGTCAGTGGCTTCAAACAGAAACATTTCAGGCCTAATATCTGTTTTGGAAAGAAAAACATCACGGAAAAGTGGAGGGCTTATGGAAAATCATAAAGCAGGTGTGTTTATGCGCTACAGCATGAATGAGGGTCTGTGATCCACAATGCATATTGCACTCATGACAAGGTGACAGCTGTGAGGTGAGACAGGCTGGAGAAAATAACATCAACATGATATTGAGATACTCTGTCTCATTTCATAGTCTGTCTCGACTTGCTACTCTTGCAACCAAAATACTGTGAAATAAGATTAAATCTTTAATGAAATAATTTATAGATGCATGGTAATCCTCCTCACATTCAAAGAAAATGAAGGATATGGAAAACATCTGACTGTCAATTTACTATTTCTTGCCAATTAAATATGGTCTTTCAAATCAAATAAGCAAAAATGTTTCATAATCTGTATTTTTGTGCACATATGCATACATCTAAAGGGTAAAAAGTTTAAGTATTATTTCAGAGAAGAAAGCAAAAAAGGCAACATACTCGTCTTGGGACACATTAACCTCACCATTCAGCCTAAAGGATGTTTTTTTTATGTTTTTACATTAAGCTAAAAGAAAAGAAAAAGAAAAAAGTAAGGAAAAGAAATTCTCTGGAATCCATTTTACTCTTTTTTGGACTTAATTTAACACAGGATAAACTCCACTATTCGGAGAAAAAATGAAAATGCTTTGGTTTAATACAAGGATCAATATATACAAAGATGACTATTGAAGAAATACTTAGAGAGGTACAGAAAAGATGAATATGAGCCACGCTATACCCTCTAAATCGAAGAGAATGAATTATCATTGCTCAGCCATAATGATCTGTCTCTCATCTCAAGCTGTGACACCCATTCTCCACTCAAACAGATCAAAATCTGCTTGCTGTCACTTTGTTTCAAGCTTGATGATGTATTAAATTAGTTTTTAGTAAATAAAACTGCTGCTAGTATCCATAAATAAGATGTAGTCCGGAGCTAATGTTTACTATGCAGCCTTAAAAGCAGCAACTGATGTGATGATTAGTGACATAAAAGAGAAACATTAAATAAATATTCAGCATTACATGCAAAGTACAACAGTTACTTTTATACAGTAAGCTCATATAAGCACTTGCCGTAAGGTAGATGGGGGTTGGCTAGTGCTATCTCTAGTTGTTGCTGGGCAAGTGGCATGGTCTCCACGGGTTACCCAGTGCAAAAACTATGCACATACATACATTTAAAGCTACAGTGTGTAATAATTACAGGGATATACAGTCAGAAATGTAATATATTATACATAACTATGTTATTTATCATCATCTACGAGCTCAGCCTCTTAACCTTAATATTTGCATTGCCTAAGAATTCGTTATTTATAATTAAATAGGAGCGGGTCTCGCAGTCATGGAGGCAGACATCTTTGCGCTACGGCAGCGCAGAGCCAACAAACTAGCGATTGCGAGATCGCCAAAACATCACAACGATGTAGAAAAAATAACGGGTATATTTATTATCTTAAGTCTACATGAAATCTATACCCTACACAGACTAATGAAATACTATCTGTAAAAGTATCTATGTAAACAAACCTCATCACTTGAGAAGGTAGGTGATGCGGACGTCGTGGAAGACATTTTGTCCCGTAACGCTCGCCGTACTGTTGGGGGGGAGAAGCGGTGGGGGGGAGATGTTCATGTTGCTGCAGTCTGCAGTCTGACCGCTAGATGTCGCTAAAAGTTACACACTGTAGCTTTAAGCTAAATTTAGAGAGAAGAATTAATACAGCAGTCATTATTGTTTTACCTTGCAAGCACGATGAATACTCATGAGATTTGAGAATTCACAAACTTCTAAAAATAAATCTTCCCAGAAGCCAATAGATACATTAGCCTCGAAAACAGAAATATTGTGAACCAATGAAATGCAGTGACGTATATGACATAAACCAGAAGGGGTAAACAGAAGCAAAACAAACAGGGCTGCGCTGGTGAACACACTTGATAGCTGTTAGCTGATTTGCTAACAATTGTTTTTCAGTTTGTTTTCAAATTAAAAAGGATCAATCTCAATCTGGCTTGTGTCAGGTTAATGTTTTTGGACTGTAGGGGAAAACCTAAAAACTAAAAGCAGGAAGAACGGTTTGAGATTTAAATCTTGGAAGTCTTTGCTGCCAAGCAACAACGCTTCTGAAAGTGTAGCCTCTGATTAGATGTATATTTGATGTATTTTTATTTTTTTTGTATTACTTTATTTCACTTAGCCACTCAGATTGCATGTGGTTGTGGTAGTTACATCTTATGAAATTATACGGGGCTGGTCAGACTGGACAGGATACTCTGCAACTGTCCTTCCGTAGCTTTGACCAAGGTAGACCCGTGGTCTATTATGGTTTTGAAATGCACAGAAAAAAATTAAGGGGAATGTCATGAGTCAGAAAGGAAGACAGACCTGATGGCTAAGTTCACACTGCAGGCCTTGGTGCTCAATTCCGATATTTTTGGGAAATACATTTTTTTTTGCATTGCTGTTCGCATTTCCAAATATATGCAACTTGTATAGATCTCCTGTGTGAACTGCAGTCATACAACGCAAGTGTCCCACATACACAGTAGAAAACGCAATGACGTCACAGGCCAGCATGCTCTGTGTTTACGGAAGTAAACACATTTTATGAATAAAGAAAAATACTAAATATTAAAGAACCAAAAAAATAGGAGACACAAGGGAGCAACAAACCTAAATAATCGCAAAGATCCAGTGAAGATGAACTGCACAGGCGGTGTTTATATGGGAGAAAGAACAAAGAATGGGCTAATCAGCTGATAGGGAGCAGGTGTGCATAGGAGTAACTAGAAGGGAGCTAGGGAAAAGAAGACTGGTACAAGGGGGCAACAGAGAGTAATTCAAAAAATACAGCACTGCTTTAATATAACTAGAAACAACTAAAATGACACAAAATGGAAAAGAAAACAATGACCAAGAAAAAAGAGATTGACATAAATAAAAGTGTTACTGAAAACTCAAAACAGAAACAAAAAGTCTACAAAGGGCGGAATCATGACTCTTTGTAATGTTTTACTTCAACAGGATTGTATTCTGGAAAAGTACCTGTTAATTAATTTATTATTTTTTACTTGTCATGATCTTCCCTACTTGTATGTGCGACATTGTTAATGCTTGAGGGACATTGGGACAGAAATCAGTACACCTGGTCACTCCATGTGTATTAGGATAGTAGGAATCTTTACGCATACTGGAAAAACGATCTAGAAATAAGTTAGAATTTCTTAAATTAAGTGTATTTACCCTTGATTTGACTAGGTAGATGAGACCGTTTGCCAATGGAATGAGTATTTTTACTCTTAAAATAAGATAATTAGTTAATATGCACTTGAAATTAGGCAATGCAATTGTGTTTTCTTGCTTTAAGTGTAAATTGTCTTGTTCCACGGGAAAAATGTTTCTTTTACCTCCTCAATCCAAGAGCAAATGCACATATTCAAGAAAAAAATGACTTATCTAGATTTAGATTTTTTCCAGTGCAGCCAATGTACCGGTAATAGGAAACTAACTTTCATTGGAGTTTGCAAAGTTGGATGTAATTGGTGTGAGCAGGCCTTAAGGGCGATGAGTTGCAGAAGGCTGAGAGTGAAATGTGATTATAAAACTCAACAGAAAGTAGATAGTATAGTAATGCATCTTTGTTAATTCTTGATGCGGACAGCGTGCTAAGATTGATTACACTTTAAATACACTGAATGGAAGGAAACTATTGAGTTAGCTCTCCCTTAAAAGAGCTGAGTATAGCAGACATTTTTACACTGCAGTAAAACAAAAAGGATTATTGTTTAGCTGACAACTGGTGCTTTGTTTATGTTTGCAGGTAGGCTGGATAACTAAATACAGTTCCTTATGGGCTGTAAAACAAGGTGGTCAAACTCTGTCCCCATTGGCCATTGACTTGCTTATTGTTGGCTGTCTCCCTGCTCTAAAACTGTTTATTTGAATCAATGAAATAACTCCTCAGGATATCATTAAGTTTGAGTAGAGCCTACTAATGAACAATTCATTTGATACAGGTTTGTTGAATAACGGTAAAGTCGAAACAGCCGCCCCTGAGGGCTGACCTTGGACACCACTGCCTTAAATCCCTTTAATATGAGATTGATTTGACGGTTTCTTTGTAAATGGAAATCAGTAACAATGCAGCACATATTTCAGTTTACATTACTCTTCTGAATGAAAAATTGATACTTTAATTCTGAATATGGATGGGATAATCTTTGCATTTTACTGTAAGTTTCAAAGTAATGAAAATCTGTTCCTTTTTCCACATTTAAAGCTGTCTCTTATTGCAGAATAAACACAATTATACACATTTTAAAAAGACATATGATAATGGAAAAAACACTGAGCTATAGATTCTTTTAAAGCATTGATAAATTAAGTGAATCAAAATCAATCTTAAGATGCTTTTCCTCACTGAAAACCCTGTTTTTTTTCAAAATCGGGTTAACCCACTAACAATCCGGTTTTGTCTCTTTTCCAATTTTGACTGAAAAGCAGAGTCTGACCCCCTGGAGAGCTGT
Source organism: Cyprinodon variegatus (assembly GCF_000732505.1). Classification (NCBI taxonomy): domain Eukaryota; kingdom Metazoa; phylum Chordata; class Actinopteri; order Cyprinodontiformes; family Cyprinodontidae; genus Cyprinodon; species Cyprinodon variegatus. The sequence continues at coordinate 1,719,383 of NW_015150486.1, read as the reverse complement.
ATGGCAACTAGATTAAAATATGAATCTATGCCGTCTAGCTAGGTCTCTTTTCTATCTTTTTATGTGTCATTGTCCAATTCCTATGGTTTGACAATTAAAATTTCTCACTTACAGGATTAACAAAAGGTTTGTCTTGTCTTCTCTTTTCTCAATAAGTGTAGAAACGAGTTTTACATTTGAGACATGCCGTGGCTTCTATGTATCACTGACTAGTTTAGCACTTATGATCCAGTAACTATTGATAGCATGGCTTGATAGGCGAATTGTCTCCTTTATTTCAATTTCTCTGAGAGTCCAAAGGTTATCATGCTTGGGTCTGGTCTTGAATCATTTTTGCTGGTATGTTTCTGCACCAGTTTAGGCACCCGCGGATCAGGTTGCTGAGGTCTCCGCCTCTGGCTGCCGCCCAATCCCCTTTGCACCGGTCCCTCATGGTTCCCCTTGCAGGTGGTGGGCCATCTGGTGGATGGCCTTGCGTTGCTCCTTCGGGTTGGGCCCGGCCGGGTCCTGCGAGGAAGAACCCGACCACCAGGCGCTCGCCGACGAATCTCAACCCCAGGCCTGGCTCCAGGGTGGGGTCCCGGCTCCGCCGTACCGGGCGACGTCACGTGCCTCGCTGTAGTCCTCATCATAAGGGTTTTTGAACCGCTCTTCGTCTGACCTGTCACCCAGAGCCTGTTTGCCTTGGGAGACCCTACCAGGGGCATTTAGCCCCCGACAACATAACCTCTGGGATCACCCAGGCACTGAAAATCCCTCCACCACGTTAAGGTGGCGGTTCAAGGAGGGGGGCAGTTCAAGGATGACGTCCCACCGGCAGGAGGCCCAGCGGACGACCCAGGACACGCTGGAGAGACTATGTCTCTCGGCTGGCCCGGGAGTGCCTACGGCTTCCCCCAACAGAGCTGGAGGAGGTGTCTGCGGAGAGGGAAGTCTGAGAGTCTCTGCTTAGTCTGCTGCCCTCGCAACCCGGTTCCGGATAAAGCGGGAGACGACGAGTACGAGTACAAGCTTCTGCACCATCGGTCTGGAATTTCCAGGGACGCACAGCAGTTTCCCGTCAAAGCGCAAGGGGGAGCCTACTCGGGAACTCACAAACTTCGACGGATTGTTCTTCCGAACCTCCTCGATTAACCTTTCGGTGTCGTTGTCCATTGTTGTTGTTCCTTTTTTATAATGGCGCGCCCCTGCACCAAATCGAGAAGTACAACCACACAGACAGCCAGAAAGGCATACCAAGGACCAATCACAGCTGCTTTTTGTCGGCGCCCGTCCGCTTGAATTCTGTGATGGTCTGACGATTTTTTTTTAGGTGCACGACGACAGTTGCAGAACCTCTGCACGGGGGGCTTGGTCACGCACACAGAGACAGATTTGAGGGTTGCAGAGGCTATGCGTCTTTCTTTCCATTTTGTCATTTTGTGTTGTTTTTTTTAAACTAATTTTGGTTCAATAATTTCTGTTCTCATTTCAGACTACTTTACTTCTTGGGATTCCCCTTTAATCAGCCTTCCTGATACTGCTCACCTGTATCTTGTTGCCAATTACCTCACCTATTTAAACCTCTTCCTCTGCAGCCTACTTTGCCAGTTTGGCTTTGTCACTTGTGTCAAACGTCCCAGCCTGCCTAGCAGTTAAGTTACTTGCTCTGCTTGTTTTTTTGACAAGCCTTTGTTTTTTAAAATTTTTGTGCCAGTTGCTCCACTCATTGTGCAGCAGCTCATTAAAAGATTTTTTGACTTAATTTCCTTGAGCTGAGTCCTGCATTTCAGTCATTTTTGGTTGCCTCTGACAACAGGAGATAAAAGGGAGTTAAAACGTCTTCTGTCTGCTTCATCACCTGCAAAAACCAAAGGATAAGAGATACAATAAAGTACAGTAACACCTTGATAACGGATCAGTTTAAAGTTGTTTTTTTTTTTATATGCAAACATTTAGTAGATCAAACCTTTTATTGTTGTTAAATATTTGTCAAAACCTACAGTATGAATAATCTTTTGTGGTAAACTGTTTGCTTGGATTGCTTCCTATAACTGAGAGACAATTAACATGATTTACTAAGACATCTAGTGATACTCATACCCTGACATACATCCAGATATGCCGTTCTCTGACTGGTGTTGTTTTGTTGTAACATGTGTGACTCTTCCAACAACATCAGACTCCTACACATTGCGCCACTTTACGCTCCACAGAGACAGGAGATGGATTCAGTTAGATTTGTCACAGTGGTGTTCACAAGAGATCATTACATGGTTTATATAGCTGTGTGTATGTTGGGTTTATATACCACAGCTGTGTCTGTGCTTGCTTGGTTGCTTTTGTCTATGGATCCAATAGTTTTTTGTGTATCGTTTGACAGCTGTTAAACTTTTATTTAGACTTATTGAAGATTTACTGTAACTTTTAGTTTGACATTCAGGGCCATTTGTTTATAAATTAGTATAATTTCAAGTTAAGTGTATATTCTCTCAGGAAAAAGAAAAATCCTCCAATTTGAAAATGTTTAATGCATATATTACAGTGGAGCAGAGGTTTCAGATGAAACCTGGTTGTTGACTCAAGTAATTTCCCTCTGGGATTATAAAAGTATTAAAGTATTTCTGACTCTTATCAATTAGTCACTGTTTCTTTATCCTGTTTGTCACAATAAAAACTGAATCAAGATCCAACTTCAGCGCTCTAGCCTCACAACTGGAATATAAAGCGTCAAAGAGAGGATGCGGAGTAGAACACAAGAAAGAAGATTGGTTGACCAGCTGGTATCTGTACATTGTATATTTTAAATATGCAAATGTGCAATTTGTCACATTATTGTGTATTTATCTGAATACGTGGTGAAATTCATGAAAATGTGAGGGAACATTGTTATAATTACGGACTCAACAGAAAACAACATTATGGCAATAAGACAATAGTTTGTTTCTGAAAAAATGGATAATGAGAGCTTATTAAAACTGTGTACAAAAATTGTGTAGCATGTTGCAATATATACTTTTTCTGATATATCTTTAGGAAAGGGGAGTAGTGTTTGCTCAAATGGAAAATTTGAACTTTAACCCTTATGATAATAATTTGTATGTTACAGTGCTTTTTGAGAAAATCTATAGTTTAAGTGATTATTTTCATAAAGAAAAGAATCTCTTATGAAAGCTGTTACATATTACATGAGCTGCAGAACCTCTAACCATCTTTGCTGTTTAAAGACCTATCCTCTTAAATAATATTCTTCCAGAAATTCATGTTGACAACATCTTTCACAACACTATTGATGTAAGAAATCGTATATGCATACATAAGAGCTGCCTGTGGCTACATAATATGGCCTTCTGTTTATTTTATTTTTTTACACTTTCCTTGATAATGTGACATTAAATGTGATTGTATGGTGTTTTCCTTGTTTTTTTTTTTTTTTAAAGAAGCTGCTCCTGAAGAAGAATAGATAGTCTTGCTCTGCATATTTTCTAGTCTCGTGAGACCATCCTGATCTCGCGAGCTTTCAAAATTTGACTCGCTAATCAGTCTGGAGACTCAACATTGAAGAAAATTTGGAGCCGTTCACCAAACGAACGTCCAATCAGCGTTGGCTTTGAGGCCGGTTGAGGTGTGACGCAACAAGAAGTGCGACAGTTCAGTCTAAAGAACATGGCGGCTTCAGCCGATGAAACTAGCGTTAGCGTGGCTATCGAGCAAGTTTTA
>NW_015150486.1:1706401-1715314 GCF_000732505.1 Cyprinodon variegatus | reverse complement strand
GAGCAAATCCATCTGGCGGAGTCAGGTTACGTATTTTCCCCTGCTCTAGTGCTTTTGATGATAAACCATTCAACATGGTTGAATGCTTTCGATGCAGATCCAGGATTCTGAAACAGCTTCTTCCCCACCACCATCAGACTGGCGAATTGTAGAGAAAAAAATCATGTCACAGACTCTGCATCACACTGATAACACCAAACATAAATTCTGCATACTCAATACTCTGAACTTCCATATCGATGCGTCTGGTGGTATGGTGATGTCATTGACCGTAATAAAAATTATTCTATCTTAAAAACCAAATCAGCAAAAATGATAGTTTTACCTGCACAAATGAAGTAGCACTAAAAAAGTAGGCTACAAAATTTTGGTTCAATTCAGAACTTGATTGGGGGATAGTTGACCCTTAAGTGATCTAACAAAACATCTTTAATATCTCTAAAACAACAACAGCAGCACATGGGATCTTTTTTTCATTTATTTTTTTATTTTTCATTTTTACAAATTATGTTTTCAAATGCACAGACCTGCACTAAGAGGAACTAACCATTCAGTCTATTCACTGAGTTTTTCTGTTTTGTTTTTTTACGTCAGTGGGGCGTCAGCTTCATGCAGCTGTAGCCCCTCCTATTTTACGATAAGGCCCAGATGTTGAAACTGTGCATCTAAGATGCAGAGCAGTGAACTACCTGCGGGGTTCACGGAAATCACGCGTCCACCGCCTCCGGTGTGAACGCACAGATTTATTTTAGAAGATACACTTATGGAACAGACATGACCAAAACCCATAGCAACCCTACAAAAAAAGGTTGCCATCAATGTGTCCCACTAACTGGCATCACAGGTGTCTTCGATCTTGTAATCAGTCTGTTGACCTACCTTATATTCAGAGGTAAAGATAATCACTGTGTTGTTTGATGATATGGTGTATACCACACTCAACATGAAACAGAGAAGGCAAAATAAAGAGTTTTCACGAGATCATTAAAAAAAAAATTTAGACAAGCGTGTTAAAGGTAAAGGCAAAAGACCATCTCAAAGCAGCCTCAAGATTGAAGATTTCTTTATCGGTCAAGAACTGTATCCTTAGCAGGATACAGTTTGAGATTTGTAGTGGCGGAGCCAGAGGGATATTTTGGGTTGCAATTACCACCCCAGGAAAAAAATGTGCCACCTCTGTTGCCACCCCGCTGAAAACATTAACCCTGTTTGAATTTTATGAACATTTGCAAAGAAAACAGTCAAATTTCCCAGCGGACCGGAATGCATCCTCATGCAGCACGTTTCTGCTACACATTTAATTGGTTAAGGTGACATGCAGTTCCTTCGTGCTTTAAACGGCTCCCAAACAACACGGCAGCAGCACACCGGATCAATGAAAAGCATTTGTTTTGCTGGTATGTACGTTTATTGGTACTAAATTAAACAAAGTGCTGTTTTAACGGGAAGTAAGGGAGATGTTGCACCGCAGTGCCTATGCTCTGTATTTCTTATGAGTATTACTACTTCAATTACAAGAGAGGGCATATTCCCTAAATATGGAAGAATTTGATAACATTTTGCTTCCTCTCACCAGAACCACAAAATTTTGCTGTTCTGATGGTGTTTGTGAAATTATTGTCATATCACTGGGCAGTGGTCAACTATAGTCAGTTTTAAAGGGCTGTGTGTTTTTTCTGTTGTTCTATTATTATTATTCTTGTGGTACACATTTAAATGTGCACCGCTGCTTTTCCTGCCCTGTTTTGAGAGGTCCAAATTTACCTCAAGTTTTTTTTTACTACTGATTTTGAATAGTCCAAGGAGCACATTGAGTACCTGTTTATTTATTTTGCTGTATACAAAATTTATAATATATTGTACAGTACAGAATTGTATATGTTTTGGAAAATAATTTTAATTTAATCAAAATACATTTTTTGGAAAATAATTATTGTTTGTAGTCTAACTGAACCATTTATATAGTTTCCCCATCAAATAATACCTTTCCACCCCTGTTTTACAAGCCTAGCTCTGCCACTGTTGGGGGGACGGGGTGTCCAAAGCTAACCTGAATCCGCCAGATGGATTTGCTGGATTTGCTCCGCATATCCATCTGGAAACCTTCCGTTGAAGTAATTTTTGGGAAGGGGCAAAAATACTGGTTGCTGATTGGCTTATGTTGGTGATAGACGGGCCAAATAAACCAATCAGATCAACGAAGCATATGACGTACTAACAGAGCGACAACGAAAACACACAAATAAGCAACTTGTCGGCAGTGTTTTGCTCTTCTTTCAGTGAAGAAATACTCTGTAATTCCGATAAAACTTGCTCGATAGCCACGCTAACACTAGTTTCATTGGCTGTAGCCGCCATGTTCTTTAGACTGAACTGTCGCGCTTCTCGTTGCGTCAAACCTCAACCCGCCTCAAAGCCAACACTGATTGGACGTTCGTTTGGTGAACGGCTCCAAATTTTCTTTAACGGAAAGTAGCCAAAGCTCTCAAGATCAGGATGGTCTCACGAGGCTAGTCCAAAGCCTTGCTGGTGTAAAAAGGTGCTGCCCGTAGCTTGATATTCATGTGACTAAATTTGCACATATTAATCTAAGATCCAGTCAAATTCCCTGAAAGTTGACACAGAAGATAAAATTATGATAGATCAAAGATAAGAAAATTAGGAACAACAACGAAAGAGCCGAAAAACACTTTTAACCCTAGCTTCACTTAACCAAGGAGGACACCACTGTTAAAAAAAAATCTAATAAAGCCAGATTTGAATTTTCCATCTACATGTTGACAACCCACAAAGCTTCAGGGAGAATGTCCGATTAATAATTGATACAAAATTTACCTTTTTGTAATTTCGATAAAACTTGCTCGATAGCCACGCTAACGCTAGTTTCATCGGCTGAAGCCGCAATGTTCTTTTGACAAACTGTTGCGCTTCTCGATGCGTCACACCTCAACCCGCATCAAAGCCAACGCTGTTTGGACGTTCGTTTGGTGAACGGTTTCAAATTTTCTTTATCGGAGAGTCTCCAGACTGATTTGCGAGTGAAACCTTGAAAGCTCGCGAGATCAGGATGGTCTCACGAGGCTAACTGTCCCTACCATAAAACATGGAGGAGGCTCCGTGGTGTTCTGGAGCTGCTTTGTTTCATTAGCCACAGGGTATCTTGGATCTCTGCAAAGCATAATGGAATCTTGAGAGCTTCTAGATAAAAATGTGCTGCATAGTGTCAGAAAGTTTGTCCTAAGCTGCAGGTCATGGGTCACCCAAGAATGGTTAAGAGAAAAACATTTGATTATTCGGGAGTGGGCTTCTCTGAGACTTAACCTAAATCCTATTGACCATCTTTGGAAGGAGCTGAAACATGCTATCTTTTAAACCTGAGACAACTAGAGCATATATAAAAGTGAATAATTTAGGACCGAACATTGAACCCTGGGGGGAACCACAGATGAAAATATTAGACATAATTCAAATGTAATGCTCATTTGCCCCATGCAGCCCATAACTGTAACAGTAGAGCAGTTTCTTTTACTGTTATCTTATGATAAATATGTTTCTAGGATCTGGTCACAGCATGTATACAATAATTGTGCCATATGTGGTAAATTTGCAAGTTTCTCATTGTGCAATAATGTGATCTCTGTGGGTATCCAGCCCAGTCAAAATACATCAACATGGTTGTAGCCTATATCCGGTCTCTGTCTGGCCCTGTCAGGTGCTGGAGTGATCAGGTTAACCAGAGACTGGAATGATGGAAATATTGTGAATAGAAATGTTCGAACCATAATAGATTAAAAGGACATAACCATTTGATGGAAGCATAATTACAGTAGCTTTGGAATTGTGTAAGGATGGCTTTGACAACAACTATTTTCTGTTGATGTTTGTTCAAAATGGAAAAACTGCTCAGTCGTTTTGTTTTATTAATTCAATCCTCATGCCTCTTTGTAAATCGTATAAAAAAGCAGAAAAGGTAGAAAGCACATCATACGTGGAATAGTTTCCTTTCATTTCGTTTTGTTTGATTTTTTTCTGATGCTGTAAACAACTATTCTTCAAAATGCTTGAATTGATTAGAAAGAAGGAGCAGTGTAGTCTGAAGCTCGTATAAATTAAAGGGAAAAAAAAGAGAAGACAACAAAGCAGAAAGGCTCTGATATTTTATTTTACTTTTTTCATTTAGTGGGAAGTAAAATACCTTAAAATATGAATTAGCTTTGTTTTAGTTTCTTTTATAAACTGTAACGGATACTTGATACGAGGCTCAGACCTGTCAACTGAAATATATATCCGATCTTATTAGATTAGTTATTAGTGAAAAAGTTTGTTGTTGGAAAATTTTGATTTCTCTTCTATTATATATTAATTTATCTTATTTACTCACTATAACAGTTTTCACTCAGTCTGTTTCACTTTGTGTTTTGTTTGTCTTATATGTTGTCTGTAGTTGTGGATCCAATCTAACTATTGTATGTTGTCCATTTGTGAAATGATCATTTAGTTATCTTGGGAAAATAGAAATGAGGGAATAATTAAGGTTAAACTTTAAAATAAGGACAGTTTCTAGTTTCAGTGGCTCATTCTTCCCTCTAACCCGTTACGTATCAAAACAAAGCTTTAAAGATGTTAAACTTAATGCACAGCTGTTCAAATTGGGAATATAGGGGATTGATATAAGGTTCAAATATCACAACAAATAAAGTTTAATGAAACAGATTTTTTTTTAAAAATTAAATCAAATGAACCGGTTTTGCTTGTTTAACAATGATTGGGAATTTCTTCAAATAAGCAAGAAACAGTGTCATTATTTAAATGCTAATTGCTAAAGTTGTTGTAAATTTGTTAACCTTAATTCTTTAAGATTTAGATTAAACTTTAAGGGTAAATAAATCTATATGGGTGTAGAGCAAAATAACTTGTATAAAAATAAATAAGGCTGGTTGAATTTGCTTTTAAATTATTTACAATTCTTTAAGAAGTAAATGTATCTTAAGCTGATCTGGAATAAATATGCAAATTTATTTAACATAAGTATTTGTTAATAATTATACGGTGTTCAAATGACTCAGTTGGAAATAATGTTGATAATATTATTAAATATCCAGCTCGGACGTCTAAAAATACCACCAATTATTTTCACATTTGTTTTATTATTTTCTATTAATTTAAGTTGAGTGTACCCTTGTGCACGTAAGCAGTTTGCAGCCAAGTTTGAAGTGGCTTCATTGTGACTCAGTAGCACCTTTTAGGCTGAAGCCATGGTTTTCAAATGGAAAAGGGTTTATTCTCTTGAGTTTTAGTAGGGTATCGGGCTTCTTGACAATTTTCCTGACATTGCTGTAGTCTACTGTGGGATAAAAGAGATGAGCCAAAAGTTTCTTATATAACGAAAGGTCCATGTAGGCTGTGACCCTAATGGGTGCATTCATACCGAAAACGGTTTGGGTATTCTGAAATTTGGATGCTGCGTCAAACTGTGGTAAAGTTGCTTCAATGCATCAAGGCTCTGGATCAGGCATCCCCAATTCAGTCCTCGAGGCCCTCTGTCCTGCAGGTTTTAGAGATTTCCTTGCTCCAGCACAGCTGATTGTAATTGAAAGCTGATTAACCGGCGTTTCTCAACTGCAAATGTCATAATCATCTGTGCTAAAGCAGGGAAACCTCTAAAACCTGCAGGACAGCGGCCCTCGAGAACAGACTTTGGGGATGCCTGCACCGGCTGCTCTGGCCTCTCAATGTTTATCTGCTCTGTGATCCTACTGAAATGATCCTACAAAAGTCGCTGAACGACATCATTGCCTAATTTGCATATATATTTTTTTCCAACTTTTTTTTAACTTTTTCTTTTTTCCCTTGTGGTCCACAAAGGAGCTTAAAAAGCATTGTAAAACATGAACATTTTCAGCAATACATTTTTTTTTACATTACATTAACAACAAAAAAATCTAAATGGAACAAAAAAAGACTGCAAAGAATTAATGACAATGTGAGCAAATAATTGTAATTATTTTTTCTAAACTAACTAGATTTCCCTCCACACATACAGGCTGTGCTTGCCTGCTCACAGAAATATATGGCAGGTTCAGCAACTGAGGGACTGACTCAAGCGTGATCAACCTGCACTGTCAACCCGGCGCATACGCGTGGTTCATTTGCAGTCATGACGCTGAGGTTAAACATGCTGTGGCTCTGAATCCAGCGCTGAGAGGTACTCCCGTGGAAGCGGGAGAACGGGGTTTGGAAGGGGGAGGCGCCCCACGGCAGACACCAGAAAAGTCGCCAGATTTGTTGCTAGTCGCTTTTTTGAAAAAGAGTCGCTGGAGGGGTCTGAAAAGTCGGCAACACTGACTGAATGCTTTCTACTGCAGCCAGCTGGAGGGGGATTTCCCATTGCCGCTCATAGCGGCTGGAAGTGAATAAAAACTGTTTTGAGGTGTTTTGCCATAGTTCAAAAAACAATGTTTTAGTGCAGCAATAGTGATTAGAGCTTGCTCGCTTTTCCTTATATATAACAATCCATTATCCCGGCTTTTTTTGAGCCTTTGGAGTTTAACCCCTTCATATTTATGTACTATTTCATATGCTGACAGCTCTGCAGATACAATAACAGCTTGCATGTAGTGTCTGTCACCTCAAAAAAACTCCTACAGTAGATGATCTTGTCTGATTGGTTGACGCTCAAGCATCCAGTCTCAAAAGGTAAAATTTCTGAGCTCTCGACGCCATCTCCGATAGACTCTGCATAAAAATCTGATGCGTTGACGCCCGAAACACGTTTGAAGTGAACACACCTTAACACTTGGTCATCAAATATGCATCATGAGAGGAAAAAACAGTACTTTGGAATTAAGTAGGTGAAATGAGCAAACTCTGTAGATAGGCTTGACACTGACAAAGTGCATAGTTGTTGCTCAAAAACTACTGCAAGCGGAAAGAGTGAAAGGGTAGTGGCTAAAGGAAGCAAGGTAGGAGGGCAAAATAGGTTTAGCAACACCGCAGCAGGGGATTTAGAATTACTCCAGAAGCAAATGGATAAAAATAGACCGGAGGAAAAAAAAAAAACATGATTCAATATTCTTGCGGACGTGTCGATGCATCGGATCATCGGCTGTTGGATCGATGCATCGATAAAAAACGATTATTATTTACACCCCTATTAACCAGTGTCAACTGTCTCACCATTTCCTGCTAACTTTTGAGCCTGCAGAAACAATCAGGCTTTTTGACAGGAACTTTTTTATAGATGTCCTATAACCCATTTTTAATTCAACACCCTATAAATAATCAAAATCAAGTATTCACCCAAAAGATGATATATTTCTGTAAATGCTGTAAAGCATTCACACCATTTTGTACCTGTTTCTATTTTTTTTCTTTCTTCTTCTAGGTAATGATGACTTAAAGAGAAGAGATTGGTCGGAAGTTGCTTTGCAAGGAGGAAGAAGGGTACCTCATCAAGATTTGGAATTTCTTAAAGAGTAGCCAATCACAGGCTGGTTGCTTTGCCCTTAGATTAACAAAAGTTGACAACATCGAGCAGAAACAGGTCCACATGCAAGGAGAAAGCAAACTGCGGGTGCATGGAAATAAAGCCACATGCACACAGAGAAGGAACAGGCATATGTGTGAAGGTATGTGGAATTTCTATCCTCCCTGAAAACACTTCACAAGACAGGGAAGTGTGCTGATAAGGTGAAGCTCAGCCTTCACTCTTAATAAAAACTAGTTGACAGCCTTTCTGTCTACAGTACCAGAATGTGACACAGGGGAGAGCAGCACTGGGGGTGATGGTGCAGCTGACGGTTTCAGCAGAAAAAGACGGAAATGATTGGCTGATAGCTACACGATGCTTTAGACCTAAGCAGAAACGAAAACTATTTGCTGAATAGTGTATGTTTTTACATTTACCTAGCTTTCTACAGTCATGTAATAAGAGTTTGGCTCAGTCACCTGTGACCCATCGGACTCTCTTTGGCAGCACTGTTATGTTGGCAGGAAGCCCTTAAATGTGGAGTGTGCTCAGGGTGATTTTTACTCACAAGGATGTTTAAAGATGAAAAACTAGAGCCACAGAGACAGGAATGAAAGGTGTGGAAGCGAGGAGACATGGTCATTAAGGGAAACGGGATTCAGCATTTGTCTTTTTTCTCCTGTTACCTTTGTAACTACATGTTGAATGGAATTAATGCCTCTGTATTGATTGTAAGCTGTCTGGTCCAAAAGGAAATTTGACTGACAAGTAAGAGAAATTAGAATCGCAGTTTTAATTAAAGAGTTGAACAGGAATCCTGTAATAAGGCCCACATTGGGTTTTTTTTTTCCCTTTTCAGTTCACACACAGCTCCTACATTTCTTAAGGGTTAGCTTACTAACCAACTTTTGATCCAAGTTTTTCTTTTTATACCTTTCATTTGATTAAAAAAAAAAAAAATTCTCAAAACATTTTGTGCCTGTGACAAAGTTAAATCTGTTAGAATTTAAACTGTTAGAAATTCTCTATTGTTTTCTATATAACATTTTGTAAGATACCTATTGGACTATAAAAAGGCCCAATCAGGGTTCCCGCGGGTCCTTTAAAAGTCTTAAAAGGCATTGAATTCTTCAAAATAAAATTAAGGCCTTAATTGGTATTAAAGTGTCTTAAATCAGTCTTTAAAACATCATAAATAGGATTATTTGTATTACGATTTATTTTTGTAAACTAAATAAAACGTTAAAATTGACAATTTTTTTTTAATAAAAAAAAAAAAATTACGGCTCGCCATTATTGGTTCCGTTCCGTTAGCGGAACCAAGAAAAGCGTTGTTGCGGCTGGGACATTTGGTAGATGCACCATTTACTTTTTGTCTGAAAAATATGAGCAAGTGTAAATGTAACGAAAATTGTCTCCAGCCAAGAGTTTTCTCCATGGCTAAA
>NW_015150486.1:1697817-1705181 GCF_000732505.1 Cyprinodon variegatus | reverse complement strand
CGCCTTATGCTGTAGAAACCCTGCCAATAAGAGGACTTTTGATGTCCTCAGAAATAATATTCAGCTGCTATTTAACTAAGTATGAATTTTCTTACGTCGACAATCAGTTGTAATCACAGTCAGAGTACTGCTTCACAGTGGGATCAAGCTCACAGCTACCCGTGGTTTAAAGAGATTGCAATACAACTTTTTTTTTTTGCGATCTAAGTTATTTAAATGAATAATTTGTTTTGTGATCTAAATAAAGTGGAACAGATGGTAAACATTGCATGGTGTAACTTTTTGTCTGAAAACTTCATTATAGAACAAAAAGAGTAAATTTAAAGGGGAAAAAAAGGAATAAAAGAGCCACAGAGGAAGTCACAGGAATTATGCATTTCAAATTAATTCTGGAGATGTCTAAACGCATGAACAGATCCTACACAAGGATAGAAAAGGCAAAGGAAGTAGTCAGTGTAAAACCAACCTTGGAGTTTTTCCTCTCTGTTTCTCCCAGTCTGCTCTCAGCCTCTGCTGCTCAATGCCTTAATTTTCTCAGTTGTGGCTAATTTCTAACTTATTGTCATCTCATGTACGCCTTACCTTTTCCTCAGTCTCTCCAAGTATTGCAACCAGGGATGCATCTATATGTATATCTATATATATATAAAAATCTTCGCCGATATCAATATTTGATATTTATATCACCATTATGTCTGATTTCCTTATGTTATGGCTGTTGTATTACTCTTTGGACACACTTAAAGACCAAATACAGCTCTGACATCGCTTCTCTGCCTCAGGTAAACCCCACAGTCACATGACCGATCAATTATCAAATGACAAGAAACTGCATGAAAATAAATATCACTTGTTAATATCAACTCAATTTTACTAATTGGACCGAAACCAGCATGACCAGCATTGGCTGATACTGATATTCATGCCAGTATATCTTGGATCCCTAATTATAACAGTTGCTCGTTCATCTCATATAGCTGGAGTCTTCCGTTTTGTTGGGATCTGGAGGTTTGTCCACTTTCTCCACCAGAGGGCGCACGAGATCTCCTGGAGCATGAGCCCACCGCACCACCTGTCTCTCATCTGCTCATCAGGAGATCCGTACTTAAGGAGGCAGAGGGTTTCACTCCAGTGCCAGAGTGTTTGCCAGTAACGGTTAGCAAGCCTGAGCCAACCTGCCTGTCTGTGAACTCTGATTTTCTGTGAACCAAACCTGATCCCGTTTTTCTCCTCTCTGCCTCCCAGGTTGATCCTGCCTGAATACCTGAAACTCTGGAGAGTTTTCTCTGCCGGTGATCTGTCTGCTCGTTCTCTGTAGGACTCTGGAGAGCAGCCTTAGTCAAGTACCTGCCTGCCCGCTCTCAGAAGATTACTGGAAGGAAAACTCAATCAGTGATGTGCCTGCACTCAGTAAGCTCTGCCTCCGCCTCTGCCCTCAGCCTGCCGACAACCTCTGGACCCTCAAGGTCCCCCCCCCTGCAGCTCTGCTCCATTTCTGAACAGGTACAGACCTGAACACTCACAACCAGCAAAAGACCTGGACCTCCATAATATCTCTGTCCTCCTCAGCAGTGAACCCACTCGTGTCCAGTCCAGCCCCCTCTTGGATCTGAACATAATTTGTACATTTATTATTAATAAATCTTTGAACTTTTTCATCTGCCTCCAAGTGTTCTGCATGTGGGTTAGACACATTAATCCGAACATGACACGTTTAACTTTAAATTTGCGTTTCTGTTCTCCATTTTATTTTCTCTTCATGGTCACATTATAGGCTTATTATAATCTGAGTGCAAGTTTATTTCTTTTAGAGTCTAAAAAAAACGCTGTCATATGTGGACGCACTGTATATACTGTATGTATTCCATGCACATTCTGCCTCTTTGACACTTTGAGCTGATGTAAAGAGTAAATTTCTCTACTGTGAGATCAATAAAAAAGTCAATCAATCAAAAACATTTCCAATGTGCTGGCCCACTAACTGCCATGTCTGGGGCTGGGACAAAAAAGTCTGAGGACCCCATTAAGTCTAGAGTCATAAGATTTTATCTTGTGTAAGGCATAATCAAAGAATTTGAACTGTAAAGAAACAACAGGAAAATGGTTAGGTCCTGATCTCTGTCAGCAAATATAATGAGTGTAACACATGAAGAGAAAGCTGCATGTGTTCTATTCTATAATGAGTGCCAGTTGAAATATGCCTTTTAGAGGCTTTCAACATCCAAGATGAGTATTATAGCTCAGCAGATTGATTTAGTCAAGCAGCGTCATGATGGCTGCTCTCTTTCATTTTAAAATGAGAGAGAGGGGGTGTAAAGGCATTACTGCAGGGTGAAACAGGCTGCAGAAAAAAAATGCAATAAGAGCTACTGATGAAGATTTTTTAATTTCTTATAATTTACACAGTACATGTCAGACTTAATAATATTACTTTAGCGATAGTTTCAAGGTGTTGCTTTATTGTATGTCTCGTACCATGTCTTTCGGTTGTGCTGTTCTTTTTTCATCTCGTTACAGGTGATGAAGCAGACTGAAAATGTTTTGTCATTGTCTAATTTCTATCTCCTCTTTCTTTCATCTTTTCTCTTTTTTTTCTTTTATCCTTTTCTTCTTCTGTTTTTCTGCTCTATTGACATTGCAGTGTCCATATAAACTGTAAAACTTCCTGCATAATTATAATAAAGCAATTTATATGCATGAAACAACTGGAGCAAAATGGCAATTGCCATACTGCCACACTTGTGAAAGTAAAATCTGTTGGGCTCTTTTTGGCATCAAGACAATTATTCTTATTGCCACATTGCCAGACAGGACACTGTTAAAAAAAATAAATAAAATTCTTATAATTTGACATTTCTGAGATACTTCTGCGCAAAAAGCCTTAAGTCACATTTTTAGCAACCTCTGATTAAACAATACAAGGTTCAAGTTATGAGACATTAAGAGCTGTTGAAGTTATATTGAAGACTGGTGATCAATGAAGTTGATCCAAATATTTAGTATTTCTTTTTTTATATACATCTGTTATTCAGTTTTATGCCACCAGGGACATTTTTTTGTAACCTACTTTCAATTCACATTTTGATGTCTCTTTATATTTGTGCTTGGTTAAATTTTGCCCTAAACATCCTTGTCACAAGACTACAGCCAATTAATTGTGTTTGGTACCACATCATATACCAACCTGAGGTATGTTCATGCTTTTGTGTCTATTATCAAGTTTTTGAGTAGGAACCTGGATGTTGTGGAGAAAATATACAAATTCAAATAAATAGGGGTCCTTTGTTCAGAAGCCACAATCAAAAAAAAAAACAAAAAAAACAGAAATTGAGCAGCTTTGATGTTTCTGTATGCTATGTATCTGTGTTGTGTTCAGTGTCTGTAATGAAAGTCACGGGAGAACTGTTCACCATGACAAGCATTTGGCAATAACACTGCAGGAATTTAGCTTGCAGTCAATTCTTTCCCCGTAATAACTGAGTTATAGTAAGTGGTCTTTTTCTCATCCAGGAATCTACGTTTATGGAAGCATGATCGCAGAGATATAGTTCATGGTTAACTAAGCCACTCTAACTAGAAGCTTTATCATATCAAATGCCTAGTCTAAAAAGTAGACATGGTGTCTGCCTCACTGATAACAGCTCCCAGTTGTTGTCAGTGTTGCTCATCTCAGCAAAATAAAAACATTTCAGCAGGTATTAATCTACTTTTGATTAAGTCTGCATTTTCAGATTAAAATATTTCTATTAGTTTAATTCAATATTTTAATTCTACATGTTTTGTTCTCATTAGCTATTAGCTGAAAATTATCATAATAAAAAGAAATAAAAGCTTGAAAACGGTACTCTGCATAATTAATTACTGTAATGTGTTTCACTTAAAGCATCCAGTAACTAAAATAAATGAGCTTTTCCATAATATTCTAATTTGTTAAATGGGTCTGTAAGCTGTCGGTTCTCACTCTGACACAAGCTTGTTTATTTGAAACTGCTGATGCTCATTCAGCTGAGAGCAGAAAAGTATAAATCTCATTACATTAAGGGTTGAGTGGTAGTATTTATACCTGTTCAAACTTTATTATATACACGCACAAAAACACATCTACCTTTAATGGGTTTTTTCACTGGGGGAATATAACTTCTAAATTAACACCAAATAACATTCAAGCATTATGACTGCATCAAAGCAAAACTAAGTTCCTAACAGTTCTATATTTGAATCAGACCCTCTGCTATGACTAGAAGGACAGCCGACCAATACCTTAAAATCTAGCTTGGTTTATCTTGATGGCGTTTTCATTAAATCATGTATGAAACGTATGAAATGCTCATGACCGAGTTTTTAGTATTTGAGCTTTAGTAATCTTTTTTTCATCCCTCTTCAGTTTGTCTTCTTTATCTTCCTTTCATTTTGACTTTGTCCTTTGCTTAAATGTACTGTAAGGATTCTGTCCTTTGTTTAGGTTTCTTTTTAGTTTCGCTGTAATTTTGTGTCTTTGTAGTTACTCTCTGTTTAAATTAAATCTGTGAGAAGTCATCTCTGCCTCCTCATCTCTGCAATTGGGTCCCCAACCAACCTCCACCAAGCCTTGACACATATTTCTTAATCAAAAAGATTTCCAGTGCAGTTTAATTTGCCTATTACAAATATTTATCATCTCTTGTCATTTTTAAATTTTAGTTCCCATAAATGTTGGAATGGGACACAATCCACACGGTGCCATTCATTGTTTTAAAGGACCTACTGCATGATTGTTGATGGCTAATGCACTGTGGGTGGATAGAAAACACTCCAAATGTTCAACCCACATGCTACACCTACATGGTTAGAATAACATTTTAATCAAATATCTTTTAAAGTGTTAGTTTTAACTCAAAACCTGCATTTACCAAAACAATTACGCATTGAAAAATAAATGATACAACAAGGCTTTTGACTGCAATTATCATTTACTCCCTAATGTCAGTCATTAATTGATTTAGGTTCAGGCCAGGCCATTAGACCTTACTACCAAACCCTAACCAGTGGTTTTTATTAAACAAATGGACTTAAAACATTTTCTTTGGACGTTAATTGATGGTTTTGTTATGCAATAACTTACCATTCTATGCCAAACCTACGAGATGGTGGCATATCATATAAACACACGGCCAACATGATGTATGTTTGAATTGAGCTTAAATCATGGTCAAACAGCTCTGAACGATATAAATTGAATTCACAACAACTTCCCTTCAAATTAAAGAAATGTATTACCAAATTCATTAAACACCAAGTTAAACACGTTTCAGTTAAAAATTCTTGAATAACCTACTTAAACTCTACTTAACCAAGCTACTATTTATAAAAAGCCATAATTCATAATAAAAACCATTATTCAAAAATTTTACAATTATATCTCAGTTTGGCATTGTATGTTGAGAACCAACGGTATTTTCAAGAGTTTGGAATGAAGCCAAATTGTCTTTAAGCTAATTCATGGCTATTGGAATGTGTTCAAACCATTTCACATTCCAATGCTTGGTCAGCAGGAAGCTTTTTTTCCAAGTGGAGGTGCAGAAATTCGGTCCACATAGAGGGGTACGAAAGCTCAAATGATGTAACTGGGCACTTCAAGAATACACCAAGCTTAAAGACATCTATCCCTCCTACTCTGCACAGAGACTGAAAGACCAAAGGATGAAGATAGGGTTCCATAAGTCCAGCTACAATGTAGTGGAGGTTTGGGAATACAACACATCACTAACTTCAGTGATGTCTCCCCAAGACCTCGACCCCCACCAGACTGTTCCCACCCTGACTCTATTCTGTTTGACCTGCTGCCCTTAGGGTGGCGCTACAGTGGCGCTACAGGAACATTCAGACAATTTGAATTTCTTTTGGAAATCAAGATCCCAGAGTCTGAACGACAGGCACAGACAGGGAAATTCTGGTTCCAGTAGCTTATATAGAGTTCAAAGAGTTAAAGCAAGATCCCGTAAAATATAAAACTATGACAGACAATATAAAAAGAGTGTATATTGTACAAAAAAGTTGTAATTTCCTGGAATATGTTTCCCCTAGATATAAAAACATCTGAACATTAGAGAGCTAAGGGAAGACTACATTAACTGGAGTGTGAAATCTTCATTTTCAGTGATGATACTGATGCACATCATTACCCACAGTCAGTGAAGCTCATCATGCTTCCTTTTACAGAGATTTTTTATGGATGTGATAGATGCTATTCTCCTGCAGGACTTGACACAGGCCTACCCTGCTGAATATAGCCAAAAAAATCTGGTACTCAGACCATACTGTAACTATGTGCAATTGGCCAACCAATTCGTGTGACGTGAAAAAAATCTATATTGTCATGTAAAGAATAAGATCTGATACTCTAAACCCAACAATGACAATGATCTTAAGGTTGCCATGAAAGCAACCTATACTTCAGCTATACCCATGCAGTTCCACAAGCATATCACCTCCTTACAAGGATGCATTGATGCAGCAAAGTAATAAGTGCATAAAAACTTATTTTGAAGCCTGAGCTTCACTGTCTTTAAAATTTTTTGTAATCAAACTTTTTTTGATGTCCCTGTATATTTGAATATGTTAAAATGGATTTTGCTTTTTATGTACACTTTTTTTTCCTTAATTTTTCTGAATACTGCATCCCGATCCAATTCAACTCCAACTTCAAATGCAGGTAAAATAATATTTTTCTATTATAAACTGCATGGGCTTTGGGAGGGTTTGAAAGGGTTCTGTGTGCTGTGTATATCGTTTGTCACTGGTGAAGACTGTCATCTTCACCAGCAGGGAAGACTGCAAATCCCATTATCCTCTTATGCATCGGATTGCTGTGACACTGACAAGTTGCTGCTTGCTTGTGTCATCTCACCTCCTGTGCTGACAGCAGCAGTGGTCGGTCTATGTTACGAACTGCAGCCATGTGTTTCTGTTGTCCTGGTGACACCTCAGATCACAAAATACAGGACAGTAATATAGGCTGTGTGGACGTTATTTTTAGATCGCAGGGGTTTGTGACTCAGGTCCACACTCAGCACTCTGAAGCAGCTTCTCATTATTTGTGAAAAGCAGTCAGATTTTTTTTTGTACTGCTGTGACTTTTTAAATGTTTGCAGTCAAGCTAGTTTAACAAGGTGTAACAGCGTGCCTATACAGTGATTCCAAAAAAGCATGACTGGATGAATCTTCACCAGGATATACTTGAAAACTGATGAAGGAAATTATTTTTCAGTGATTGAGTTGAACTTATATTAAAATTCAATTCAATTTCAATTCAGTTTATTTCTATAGAATCCGTGTATCATTCGTTCTTTCTATTTTCAATTGCCAATCAAAAAACAAAAAATAAA
>NW_015150486.1:1693081-1696971 GCF_000732505.1 Cyprinodon variegatus | reverse complement strand
CCAAGGCAGCTGAAGAGATGAAGAGACCACGTCCACTCAGTCACGGTCAGAGAAACAGGACCACACTGGAAAACAGGCCGATCTCCAACATCTATAAACAAGGGTGTTGATGGAAGCAGCACAGCTGATGTTTCTTTCCAGGATGGCGTCACAGCCAAACAGGAACAGACCAGATGAAGCTACTATGAGGAAAAGCAGAGAGAGCAGAACGTTAGAGATTGAACTAACAGATTCTGCAGAGTGGGAGAATAGAGATAGAATGAAGCAGAAGCAAAAGTAATTCATAAACTTCCTGATGTTTATCATCTACTTTTAATCTTGGTCACAGGCTGTTACTTAACTGATATTTGGATTTATATGCTACTTTTCAACAGGCCCAAAAACCAATCAGGCAACATAAATATAGAAATGACCAAAATTACAAAAATGGTGCATGGTCCTAATCCAGAGGGAGACTCTGATCTGATAGGAGATGCGGACATGAACAAACTAATAAGTCTGTAAAGAGAAGAAATCATCTAGGGGACAAACCAAGTATCTGCTTATCTGAAGGTCAGTTCAGGAAATCCATCTAAGTGAGGGAAGACATAAGGAGCAGAGCATACATGAGGGATGATGTCGAAAAAGGGGGAACTGTAATGTTGAGTTTGCTATGACCTTGAAGAGCAGTTTACAATATTAACAAAATAATAACTGTTCTACAGGGGTGGAAAGTAATGAATTACATTTACTCAAGTTACTGTAATTGAGTACTTTTTATGAGTAGTTTGTAATTTTTTGAGTAGTTTTTGAAATATGTGATTTTGACTTTTACTCGAGTAAATTTTAACCTAAGTAGTTTTACTCTGCTACATTTAAAACCCCCTCATGTTACTGAGTTAAAAAAAAAAAAAATACTGATGGTGAAAAAATTAAATGTGGCCCTGCCTTGCATTTACCCTTTGTATTGTCTCATAATCCAGTGCTGCGCTTCGGAAGATGGCAGTCGCTAATCACAACTTAGGGAGTATGGATGAGGAAAGGCCTGAAGAGGAAACATATTCTGGAGACGAAAGCCAGAAAAACCCTTGGCCATATTTGGAAGGATTGTTTGTTTTCAAATGCACAAAAGGGAACAATGTGATAATGCAGTGCAACATGTGCCTGCCCAGCAAAACGGAGCTTTCGGCTTTTAAAACATCAACATCCAATTCACGAAAAAATGTGGCGGTAAGTTAGTTATCATGGTGTTGTCTGTTGGACAGTAGGATTGAAAATTGTTTGCACTTTATGGTTCAGGTTGTGACTGTCCTTGTGCTGTGAGGAAGTATGTTCTTTAGCCCAGCTGATCTTTTGCAAGTGTGGATGTCCACTGAAATACGCCTTGAAATCGCTTAAAACACATTGTGCTCAATTCGATTCATGACTCATCCTTTTTTTGCATTAAATAACTCAAAGTAACGAAGTAACTTTTACTCAAATTACTAGGGATGCACTATATAATCGCCCCCCTATCGCTATCGGCCTTAAAACTGAATATCGGACATCGGCCACCCCACCGATATTTAACCCGATATTTGATCAGCTTCTGAGTTTCTAAAGTCCAAAAAAAATAAAAATACTACTTCTTCTTCTTCCTCAAAAACTTATTTTTTACAGACTTAAAAACTTCTAAAGACGAGGGAAAAAATATTGATACATTAAAATATCACAATATCTTCATATGCTGATATATTGCCATTTAAAAACACCATATCAATCTCTTTTACTAATGAAATATTGCTATATGTCATCGCTATGCTACGAAAGCCCCCGAAAATTCACGAAGTTTTGCCATATTTTTATGTTGATATATTGACGCGGTATCGATCTATTTTACTAACAAAATCTCACAAGAATTTGCAAAATATCACGAGAGTTTGTAACAGAACGATGAAATTACACGAGATTTTGAAAGTCAAATAGATCGATACCGCGTTTTTAAAAATCTATTTGATATCAGCATATGAAAATATATTTGAGTATATTATTTTTTCAAAGTGTCAGAAATGGATAATGAAACTGCTATTTTCAATGACTACTTATTTTTGTCCAGCTTTAACATCGGTATGGATATCGGTTATCGGCTACATGAGTTTTAAAATATCGGCATATCGGATATCGGCCAAAATCTCAATATCGTGCATCCCTACAAATTACATTTTAAATGAAGTAATTTTGTACTTTTACTTGAGTATATTTTGAGATGGGTAATTTTACTTTTACTCTGAGTAGAATTTGGGCAAAGTAAAGATACTTTTACTCAATTACAATTTTTAAGTACTCTTTCCACCTCTGCTGTTCTATTAGTCAACAGTGCAACAGTTTCATAGATTCACAAATAAACTGGCATTAATACTGTAGCACTGGATGGATAATGAAGTAAGTCTAAAACATTTATTCAGAAGACTTACAAAGCTTAACTGTCAAAGAACAGAATGTTTTTCACGTAGTTCGATTGAAAGTCTTTTCATGTTGAGGGGAAAAAAACACATCTGGAAGTTGTCTGTGACTGTTTAAATTTAATTTAAAACTCTGACATTCATCTTACTTCTCTAATTAATTGTGCATTTTTCCTTTGATACATCAAGCATGTTGATACTATGTTTCATTGTTCAAATTAAAGAAGACGTGATTATTCACAGGGTTTGGGGCTTATTCAATTCCCAACCTTCTAAAAGTCTATTGTCTTTTACTCTCTGCATGTTTTACCCAGTAAATTTATCTAGTTTTCAAGTAAAAAACATCCCTAAAGGCTCATAACAGATTTAATTAGATGTGTCTTATATTGTATAATTTCTTTAGCGACATTTCAAGTTAGAAAAGTTTGAATTATATCGATTGAATTATTCAGAAGTTTATTGAAGTAATTGAAATTAGTTCAATTAATTTATTTATATGCTTGTTTGACAAATTATTTTTAGTTTTAGATTGGGTAAACGTTGTATTTAGAGAACCCAAGTTTCTGAGGACTAATTCACAGGATGCCTCAATAGTTTGATCATATCACAAATGCTAGGAAAGGCTTCAGAAAATCATTTTTTAGGCAAAACAGCTTTAGAAAAAATATGTTTCTTTCTTTTTGCCAGGAAAGAAACACAATTAAAACCAAACAAACGAATCAAGTAGGATTTGTTTTTATACATTCTACACGTTGATCAGTACAAAACTAGAACCATCGTAAAAATTTGAAATAAATTATTTAAGCCCACTAAAAAGTGTTGCTGAATGTCTGACATGGTGAAAGGTACGTTTTTTGTTGATTTATATATTTTTTGACAGTATTTCATTAGTCTTTATTTGAGCTAAAGTTATGGTAAAAAACAAAAACCTACCAGGTGTTTGTGGAATTAGGTTGGAAGAGGTTGTGCAATTTGAGATGCAGCTCTAAATTTGTTCTAATTGCAGAGAAAGTAATAAAGGTAAACAAATAAAAAGGACTTAGGATAAATACTAAATCATGAAGTGTCTTTGCTGATTCTCTGTCATCTGTGTCAAGGCAACCAAAAATGGCCTAAATCAGGGGCAAGGCTTTCACTCAGTTTTATTCTGAAAGCTTTTTGTCTGTAGTTGGAGCTTTTAAGCAGCCAAAGTCCCATTAATCTGAGGACATTCCAGGACAGATGGAAATAAGTGACTGACACATCATTTTACTGGGTTGTTGGAGTCTGTTGGTTTTTATACGTTTTTATAGATTGTGTTTGGCCATTTGAATCATCACAACTTCCTTTGTTTTTAATTTGTTAAAGGAGAAATCCGGTCATATTCAGAATTCAAACTTCTGAAAGTACTTTAAATATAAAATGATTACATAGTGTTCAAGAAATAATAAGTGTGTTAATTAAGAGTGATTTTAATTTGAACATACTTTA
>NW_015150486.1:1690607-1692527 GCF_000732505.1 Cyprinodon variegatus | reverse complement strand
TGCCGGAAGATGCCAGGAGGGAGGGGATACTATATTTGGGCAAAAACGTATGTTCCCAGACTCAGTGATCACGATGAAAATGATAGTTTTTATTTTTTTACTGATTAAAGCTAAATTCATTAAATCACCACAAACGTATTAGTTTAGTATAGATAATGATACATTAGTTATTCCTTGCTGATCGGGTTTTCTTTTAAAAGGAAAATGTTGCGACAGTTTAAAAAGTTCCTTATCTACACCTCCGTTTAACTGGTCTCTTATAAACTGAAGGGGGATTCAACAAAAAACAGGGTTTAAAAAAAAAACTAATAAACTACCTAATAAGTCATAGATTTTATTCTATAAATTATCTTTCATTAGTCACCCACCGGCAATCATTAATGCCACACCCCGAAGGATGGTTTTTATGACAGAAAGAGAGAGACAAGGTGAACCCTGCAGAGGGTATAGGAGCTCTTTAATACAACCTCTCAGGATTCCAACCACAATCTTATATCCCTTGAGGTCTGCTGGCTGTATGAAGAATGCTTGATGTGACAGCTTAATAAAGTTAAAAGGCTTCTGATGTTGAGCTTCAGTTCTGCTCGTCAGATTGTCATGGTCACACATTTGCCAGATACAGATCACAGTGAAGTGTAGAAGGATAACCAGGCAGAGACTGAAGCAGAGAAATTAATTAGATTGCTTTTTATATTTAGCCAAAAAAAACTCACAAGATTTTTTTACCCAGATTAAAGGTAAAGATGCTGTAAATAGCACTGCATGCACCATATGGCATATTCTACATTAAATGTATGCACAAAAGAATGTTTGAAAAAAAGAAAATCTTCTAAGAAATTCACCAAGAGTTTTAGAAATGCAAAAAATGAATAAAAAAAGAGGGAAATAAAAGTAATATATCATCAGACTAACAATATTTGCACAAAAAGACTACAAAGGAAATGTAATATTGTTATTTTAATAACTAAACCTAAAATAACAGATAATAATAGAGAATAGGCTAAAAATCTATTTTAGTTTTATAACATTAGTCAGTCCAGGGTTCATGGGGTTTTATTTGTGCGCCTGGCATCTGAGAGGATACATTAACACTATAGGCTCAGATTAGTGTCAGAGCATCATAATGATTTTCTTTTCAAAGCTAACTGAAAGCTCTGACCAGTCACCACTTAGTGGGAGGGGGAAAAAATGAAACATTTTTATCCAGACAACAGATCTGTACCGAATCCCTTTTATGAATCTGCTTTGGTATCAGCTATTTATATGGAACATCATGCAGGGGTAGTATCGTCTTAGCCACTGACAGAAAGAGGCTTTATAAGCAGAACATAGAGGGCAGCTCTGCCTTGGTATCCTCACTCCATTCACTGGTGGCTGTTAGACAATAGAGTGCCTCAAAGCTATCATGACTCCCTTATAGCGTGCTGATGCTGAAGCGTTCTTTCAGTGACAGGCTGCTGCAGCCCTGATTTATGAAGGGACATTATCGCACAAGCAGCAGCAGACCCAGGGCTGCTCAGTGCTAATCCGCATTAAACCTAACAAAATAATGATCCGGAATCAGTTTGACCAACAAATATAATGTCTGTCAATATGAAGTCGTCTAAATTTATAAACTCCTACTTTATGTAATCATATCTGTGTTAGATTATAAATCAAAATGGTATGCTATGCTGCAGTTAACCCTGTAATGCCAAATGTATCGTATTTGCACTGCAAAAACGATCTCAAAATGAGTAAAAATGTCTTAAATTAAGTGTATTTACCCTTAATTTGAGCAGGTAAATAAGATGATTTGCCAATGGAATGAGTATTTTTACTCTTAAAATAAGCTATCTAGATATTATGCACTTGAAATAAGATAAATTTTAAATTGTCTTGTTCCATGGGCAAAGTGTCTCACTTAAATCATTAATTCAA
>NW_015150486.1:1683973-1690217 GCF_000732505.1 Cyprinodon variegatus | reverse complement strand
TTTTCTGTTTTGTTTTATTCTTGGATCGGGCTTTAAAGGGTTAAGTATTGGTTCAAGGAATAAAATGAATTTCTCTCCAGCTGGTTTCTTATTTCATTGTTGTGCCCCCTCCTGTGTTGATATCACTGGAAATTGATTTACTAATTTCATTTTCTAAAAAAGAAAACAAGGTAGTAATGCTGCTTGTATATTGTTGACCAAACATTCCAAAAGCCTTTTGGATATTTCACAGTTAATGAGACAGGATTTCTGATCAGGCTATGGCGGTGCATTTGCTTGATCCTCACTGGAGATGCTGGCACTGAGAAACATTCTCTTTTGGCAGTGATTCTGACATAAACTGATACAACCTCAATGATAAGAGTGCATCTTGGACCTCCTGGAGCGAACAAAGGTAAACTGCTAAGTGACACCAAACAAGAAATTAAAGCCAGCACGCTGCTTGACTCCACTTGGCTCTGTGTTTCAGGTTTTGAGCCAAACATGTAACATTGGAGAGGATCGAAAATAAAACAGCTTCAAGGCAGGAAAAAATATGTTGTGAGCCTCTATTATTTGAAATAAAATGCAATTAAGTTGGTTTGTACTGCCTTTTCCTTTCTTTATTTTCCTGCAGACACCATTACAGCATTTGCTACGGCTGAATAACTAACCTTTGTTTGCAAATCTGCGTGAAGATTATCAGATAAGCGATTGACTTCATCTTAGAAGAGAAATAACCAGCTTGACACAAAAATTCTAATAAATCCTTCACTTAAGTGAGGATGTTTTTTGACAGTAAAGAAGAGCAGGGTGACTGCAGGGTGGGGGTAGTATTGAGGCAGGGGAGGAGGATTGAATGACTTGAGCAGGACAGAGAAACAGTCTGATGTCTATCAAATCTGTCGAAGGTGGATGTATCAGAGCTAAGGGATAAAAACAAACTGACAGGATACAGATATAGCCTAGTGTTTACAGTTACATGCCCACCTCCTAGGGTGTTTATATAACCTGTCTTTTTTAAGTAGTTTTTAAAAATAACATAAGAAAAAATATAGATATGCTGCACATAAATACAAAACATGTTTACAGCTTGGTCACATCATTTTCATCCAGGGTAATTTAGAGCAATTGCTGTAGTTCTGGGAACCAGTAGTCTCCTAAAGTGACTGAATAGAGAATATAAGCCGCTTAACAGTTTGGGGCCTCTTTTGTAATTCATTTTTTATTCGTAATGTGCCAAATTTTTCCAGTGACATTTTCACTGCAGTCCTTTTTGTTCTCAGACAATTATGTTTATTCTGAAAATTTGGATTATGCTGTTGATTAAACTGTTTACATTTGTTTTTTAACTGTCATAAAAAACTTGGGGAAATGGCTTTTATCCTTTTATTTCTAAATATATTAGCCATCATGTTGTTGCTTTGCCAGTGTTGCTCCATTCCGTTTCTTAAAATATAGCAAATGGATAAATAGACAGACAGGCATAAAGACAGGTGGACAGATAGGGTTGGGGTATTGAAAGCGTTATCAATGACCCATGGAAGTCGATAAGAGTCAAAAGATGTTTCGCACCACATATAGTAAGACGAGAATGTTTGCGTGTATGTGTTCTTGTATTTAACACAATGTGGGGCCCATTTTCTTGAAAATAACACCTCGCAGGGACTGACTATTCCTACGTTATGTTGAGCCTGATAACTGGAACCTGGGCTGGGAATTGCTGTTAAAGGGTCAGGGTTTTGCTTTAAGGACATAAGGGCAGATTATACTTCTGCAAATGTCGCTTGGGTCTGGTCGCGAACCAGTTTTGCTGGTATGCTTCTGCACAGTCGGTCTGGAATTTCTAGGGATGCACAGCAGTTTCCCGCCAAAGCACAAGGGGGAGCCTATTTGAGAACTCGCGTAAACTTCGCGGCGCATCTGCAAGATATCATGTTTACGGAGATGGATCTAGAGTTTCTAGACATCGAAGAGAAAAAGGTTCTGTTAATAGAGCAAACCTCCTTGATTAACCTTCCGCCGTAGTTGTCCATTGTAGTTGTTCCTCGGTTCGTAAAAATGGCGCACCCCGGGACCAAATCGAGAAGGACGACAACAAAGAAAGGCATACCAAGGACCCATCACAGCTACTTTTTGTCTGCGCACTCCCGCGTCAGGTCTGCGTGGGTTTGCGACCATCCGATGCTTAGTCAGGATTTTTTTGAGTTGTGCGACCACGTCCCCCACGCAGAGATTCTGCAACTGTCGAACAGAGATAGATTTGACGGTTGCAGAGGCTATGCGTCAGAAGCACAAATTGGCCGTTGTGAATGAAGTTTATTTTGGGTTTTATGCTAAGGTAAGAGTCACAGTTAGGCTGTAAAAGATAATAGAAGTCAGAGAGACGTTAGAGAAGTCTCTGGGGAGTGGTGGCCTTGTGGTTAGGGCATTGCGCTTGGAATCCAGAGGTCTGAGTTCGAGCCCCACTCCCACAGACTGCCACACTGGGTCCCTAAGCAAAGACCCTTAACCCCACACTGCTCCCCAGGCACCGCACGATGGCAGCCCACTGCTCCCCGAGGGGATGGGTTAAATGCAGAGAGTGAATTCCGTTGTTCTGTACTTGTGACAGTGTAATGACAATAGAAAAGCTGGAATGGAAATCTGTTTTGTTTAAGTTTGCATGGGTGTGTGTGTAAAAGAAACCACATGTGGTTCAAGTCTGAGAGGTAGGCATAAAAATCACTACAGATCTTTTTTTATTCTTGAAAATTATATTATCTGTAACACTTCCATACATTTCAAATTGAGTAAGGAAATAAAATGTTTGTTTAAGCAATAAAATGCATTATTATGCAATATCGCAGCATGGTAGGATTCTAATTAAATTTTGGCTGCTGAAGGTATCGATCACACTGAGGCTCTATGTGAGGTCCCTTTTACATCAGAGTGGCAGCAGACTGGAATGTATTTGAATTATCCACAGATCAATAGAGGCTCTCCACAGTATGCAAGACGTTGACCTAGATGTGGTAGTAGTTAAAACCTAATCAATCTAAAGTGAGTCTTTGGAGGATCATGTTGAAATTAGATTTAGTGGTAGCTCGTGTTTAAATGAAACATAAGATGAAACAGTGATCACAAAGACCTGAACTCTTTTCAATTCAGTTATAACTATGTTTTATGATAACGAATCATATGGTTTGTACTTTGGTAATTGAAATTAAAGTGAATATGGATAAATTACGGGCTGCTTAGTGGTACAATGGGTGGCGCTGCTGCCTTGCCGCCTGAAGATTCCTGGTTCGGGGTCAATCTGCATGTGTGGGATTCTCTCTGTGTACTCCAGCTTCCTCCCACAGTCCAAAAACATTCTCCGTAGGTCTGAGTGTGTTTGTGAATGGTTGTCTGTAATGTACCTCCCCTCTCGCCCATTGACAGCTGGAGATAGGCACCAGCATCCCTTGCGACCTCAGTAAGGATATGCGTGTCATGGTTTTGGTTATGTTGTGCTTTACTTTGCTCCTTGTTTTCTAGTTTTATTGGTTTAATTCCTATTTCGTTGTAGTTTCTAGATTTATGTTAGTTCTCAGGTTTTTCGGTTTTTCCTATGCTGCCCTCATGTGTTCCTTTCCCCTTGGCTCCCTCGTTGTCTCCTCACACCTGCTCCTTGTCAGCTCGTTAGCCCTGCCATTGTCTCCTTCAGCTACATACTGTATACTCTTCCTCAGCAGTGACTCCTTGTTGGTTCCTTGTTGCTGGTCCTGTCGTCGCCGTTGTCCTCTCACCTCGTCTCTCCCTGGCTCCTTGTGCGCGTTTCCCTTGATGTTTTCGTGGTTCTGGTCTGAGTTACATTTTAGTTGGATTTTTGGATTTTGCCTCTGTTATTAGTGGTTTTATTAAAACTACAAGAATTCACCTCAGCCTCTCTGCCTCTGCATTTTGGGTCCTCTTAACTACAACCAAGACATGACAATGCGTGTCGGAAAATGGATGAATGGTTAAATAACTGAAAGTTGTTTTAAGTAAAACAAAAAGGAAGCATTTCTTTAGTTATCATACTTGTGTAATAACTCTGGGTACTTGTACCTGAAGAATAAAGGATTCTCATTATGCTTTAATTTCAGTTATTATGTGTTGCAGTCAATAGTAATATTTTTTTTATTCTTAGTTTAACTTTCCCCGGTTAATTCTTTCAGTTATCTCTTTTCAGCCTGTATGGTCTTATTTATTCCTTGGTCTAGTTTTATTTATAGATATACTTTCTCTTATATTTAGGTTATGTTTTCCATGGCTTCATAGTTATCTTGAGTTATCTCCAGTCCATTCCTTTATCCTCTAGTTTTCCCCATTGGTCGTTCTTTTTGTAGTAATTTGTTTTATTCCCCTTTACAAGAACATTTCAGTTTTTTTTTAGTTATAGTTAGATCCTGTAACTAGATCCTGTTTTCCCTGGTTATTCTTTGATGCCTCCTCGTGCTCCTTCCCTTTCCCCTTAGCTCCTTTCTAGTTGCTTCTGTCCCCACCTGCTCCCAATCAGCT
Organism: Cyprinodon variegatus; assembly: GCF_000732505.1. Taxonomy (NCBI): domain Eukaryota; kingdom Metazoa; phylum Chordata; class Actinopteri; order Cyprinodontiformes; family Cyprinodontidae; genus Cyprinodon; species Cyprinodon variegatus. Next base: position 1,685,714 of record NW_015150486.1, on the reverse strand, counting down.
GATTACTCTAGCAAAAACTTCCAACTGTTTTTAATATTCTTTTTTTTGTATCTGCATTTTTTATTTATTTATTTTTTTTATTTTTATTTTTTTCTTTCCTACTTGCTTTGATTCTGTTTTATCTTCCTGTATTTTAATCATGTAAAGCACTTTGCATTGTCTTTGTACTGAATTGTGCTATACAAATAAATTTACCTTGCCTTGCCTCACTCTTATTGTTTTGTTTGCCATTTATACACCTCCTGCGCAGTTCCTCATTGCTGGACGCTCTTCGTTTTTATGTATGTTTCTCAAAAATGTATCCTCCTTTCACTTATTTCCCTGTCTGCTCAGTCTGTATTTAAGCTCCTGTTAACATACATAACAAACACCTGCTAAATCTGTTAAGGGAACGATTGCAGTTTCAGTTTGCTGGCATGAACAGTTCGGTCCTGGGATCATTCTAATGAAATTGCAAAAGCACACAGTCTTCATGATTAAAAGTGGCCTAAGACATAGCCAGTACAAAACAAAAAAAAACCATTTACCCAAGAGAACAACCAGTGGGTCTTTGATTACAGCCTCATTTGGAATGTGCTTAGGAGGATGAATCTTTATACTGGTTCAAACATCAGAGCTCCAACTACAGATTGCGGTGGGCTATCCAACAGAACTTACAAAGGCTCCTGAATAGATGACGAAACATCTTCAGACTGACAGAAAGTGTGTCTGTGTTTTTTGTGGTCTTTAATAAACCAACCACATGACTTCATTTTTCTGCTTTATTCATTTTGCCATCCTAGTTCCACAGCATAGCTGCTCTGTGATTTTACTTTAGGGAGAAAAAAATGCCTCTTTTTTTTTTTTTGCTACAAAAAGATGTAGTTGCAAAATGTCTTCAGGTTGCGTTTAAACTGCTGGTTTGATGCATTCACTTAATAACATCTTTCTCGGAATGTGTGGATATTTTAGTTGAGTTGGCTGGATGAGATCATAATGTTTTCTGTATTTTAACTTTACAGAAACAGAAAGGCATCAAATAAATTATTTGTCTTCCCCTTGTTTTTTCTTTGTCATTCAAATGACATGATTTGTTTCAATCCATCGGTCAGCACTGTGTTGCTGTTAAATTTTATGACGCAATATTTCCTAAGAGTTTAATCCCTGTATGCTTTTTGAGATGAAATATAATTTAATATGATTCTAAATGGGGGTGAATATAAGGGCTTGCTGGTTATACTGATTGATCAGAGAATCAGTTTTACAAACTTTTCTTGCTTGGCCACCAAGATGTACTCAAAGCAAACTTTTCAACGTTCAACTGCACTAAATTACACATTGATTTATAATAAACTAAAGTCCCCCTTTAAAGTTATATTATACTATTTTTATCTGTTTATTTTACCATGCAACAGAATTCAGCATTGCCATCTATATATATGTTTTGAGTACCTATAAAAATTGGTTATGTATTTTATTAATTGCTCTCACATATACTTTAGCAGGGTTCACGTGGGTCCTCAAAAAGTCTTAAAAGGCATTGAATTCTTCAAAATAAAACTAAGGCCTTAATTGGTATTAAAATGTCTAAAATAAGTCTTTCATAGGTCTTAATTTTTAAAACATCATAAGTAGGATTAGTTTTATTACGATTTATTTTTGTAATCTAAATAAAACGTTAAAATTTACAATTTTTTATTAAAAATAATGGCTCGCTATTATTGGTTCCGTCCCGATAGCGGAACCAATAATAGCGTTGTTG
>NW_015150486.1:1680638-1682168 GCF_000732505.1 Cyprinodon variegatus | reverse complement strand
ACTTGCCTTATGCTGTAGGAACCCTGTTTAGGGACCATTGGAATGTAGGAATGTTTACACTAATTTTAGCTGCATGATTGCTGTTTTTTCAGCTTTAAATTTGAATTTTTACAATGAAGGTTTTTTTTAGCCACAACATAAGCCTGATTTTTTTCATTTTCAGAATTTCTTGTTTTTATATCTCAGCCATTCAGGTTTTACTGTTCTAATAATTTGAAGACATTTGCTGCTGTCTCATTCTGACATCTCGATGTAGATTAAGTTAAAAGAGGGAAATCTTTCTCACTGTGATTGAAACGCAGCATGATTCATAAGGTTGAATAACTTAGTGACCCGCCTTAAACCAAAGTTTCACCTATTCATTCTTTTACTCTTTTGGTTTCTGTTTTATGACAGAGAGCTGTGTAATTTTGTCCTGAAACTCCTCGCCTTGCCTTCAGTTATACTTGGAGGGAAAAACTTCAATCTCATGGGGGAGTCAGTAATGGATGAATAGAAAAGGCAGCTATTGTAAAGATGGGTTTCAGAAGGATGGGCAAAATAACATGATTACACCCTTTTATCTCTGATTCTGGTAGTGTCTATATCAGCCCCATAGCTGCTCTATGCAGTTTTTCAATTGGTTGTAAGAGCAGAATATTTTGCTTGGAACTCAGTGGAACAGAGCAAGGCCAGCATGCCGGTGTTAGAGGGCATCTGCAGGGATGAAAACACACATATTGGCTCTGTTCAAGAAATCAAATAAAGACATAGTTATTTTGAAAAACCTTCAAACCAGCTATCAAAAAGGGGATGGAAGCGTTTTATGTTATATATATTTTTTTCTCTGTCTTATTTTTCTGTTTCATCATATGTTTTTCTGAGTTTAAAGGGGATGGTGAATATGATGAGGATGTGATTTAGCTATACTTGTATAACAAATCACTGTTTTCTCTTTTTCAGGCTTTGGAGTTTCTCCATCAGGCTTCTACAGCCCATCATCAGAGGTATTCATGTTATGTAGTATATTGATTCCTGTTTTTATTTATTCATTTTTTATGTATTTAATTCCAGCATCCCTCCAGCAGAGGACCAGAAAGGCCAGTTGGATCGAATCAGCATTAGAATATTTGCAAAGACATATGCCTATATCGATAAAAGTGATGCTACCCCTTATTTAATAAAAAAAAAAAAAGCAAACAAAACAAAAAACAAACAATGGTCCTAGTAACAACTTGAATCTGACTAAAGTAATAATAAATAAACCTTTAATGAAAACAAATAAAAGTTAGACATCACTTTGCAATAAATATTTAACAAAATAATGAATAAACTCAGGAAGCAGGCCTAGAAAAGCTAGAAAATAATGTGACCAAAGGGCCAAGTTAAATCAGGGGGTGTCCATTATTAGCATCACTGGTGTCTACAAGCTTATAATTAGTCAGTGTGTCTATTAATAGGGCTACAGTTAGTTACTGAGCTGATCAGTGACATGGTGTGAACCTAACCTGACTCCGCCAGATGGATTTGCTCCGCATATCCATCTGGAAA
>NW_015150486.1:1677944-1680251 GCF_000732505.1 Cyprinodon variegatus | reverse complement strand
TTTTGAATAAAAGAACACTGTCCCCACTGTAAAACATGGAGGAGATTCCGTTATGCTTTGGGGCTGTTTAAATTCATCTGTCACAGGGTGTCTTGAATCCCTTCAGGGTCCAATGAAATCCCACGACTATCAGGGATTCTAGAGAGCAATGTGCTGCCTAGTGTCAGAAAGCTTGGTCTCAGTCGCAGGTTATGAGTCTTTAACAGGATAATGACCTAAAACACAGTTAGAAACAGCCAAAATTAGCTAATAGGAATACAGTGGACTACTCTAAAGTGGTGTTCTATGAACCCTGAACTAAATCCTACTGAGCCTCTTTGTAAGGAGTTAAAAGATGGTGTCTGGAAAAAGCTCCCTTCAAATTAGACACCTGGAGCAGTTTGCTCATGAGGAATGGGCCAAAATATTTGCTGAGAGGAGCAGAAATCTAATTGACAGTTACAGTTGTTTGATTGCAGTGAATACCTGAAAATTAAAAACCAAAATATTAGGTTACAGGTACTATGATTTTTGCCAAGGCCTGTTTCTTGAGTTTTCTTTCAAAATAATTCTGTTGACGAATGGTTAAAATGCAATTTCTGACTTTCGTTTGCTTGTTTTTTAAGAATTTGTATTTATTACTTTGATATATTAAACTTATTATTTTGCCTGTTGTGGGTTTTTATTTCATTAAACAAGGGCTACCAACAATTTTGTTCATGTGTAGAGATACAATATCCTCATGCATTCCCTGCCCTAATCACGCTCTTTGCGTTATTTATTGCTTTCACAATGAGACTTTTACAGTGTTTCACATGTCATGAATTATTTTAGGGTAAAAAAAGATGTAACGTGGTGACTCTTACTACTTTTTTTGATTTGTCTCCACTTTTTCCCACTTCAACCTCTGTCTTTATTACTTAAATATTTGTATCTGTCTGTTTTGAGGATGATGAACAAAATATAAATATACATATGAAAATACTGATAATAAAAAAATAAAACTTAACAAATAAGCACCCAGAAATATAAGAAAAATAGATGACTAAAAAAGTTAAGTTAATAAAGGCTGAACTCAGGACTCAAGATAAGCTTAATCACATACAAAGAGGGATAATTGAATATGGGAAATGAATGTCCACTTGATTGAATCACGTATATTAGAATGGGTGCCTTTTTGAGTGGGTTTAACTAGGTTTTATTTTATTTTTATAAGCTACAGAGGCTATTATCTTATTTGTCTTAAAGTTCGAAGATCTGCTTTGAAATTGTGTAAATATCTTATGCAGAAGTAGAGAAAACATATCCAAATGTTGGAATAAATAACAGTTTAAGCACCTGCAGAACCCGCCTCATGATCGCTGGATTTATTGCTTTGCTGTTATATTGAATTTCCGTATATCTGATATGAGTAGGAAATAAACTTTATGGAACCACTAGCTATGAATTGTCTTCATGATGTATTGATGCATCTTGCTCACTGTTGTATATTTTGCTGATATCACTCCATATGTTTCTTTTCTGCTATTGGATTTTGTCCTTTATTAGATTGCAAGGGCAGTTATATTCCCATCGCTTACTCTGCTCATGATTCATGATCGATTTTCCTTCATGTATGTCTTGGTTACATTGCTTAATCATGTGTATAGATTTAGCATAACACTTCAGTTGCAAAAATCACATGATTAATGGTCCCAGAGTTCTCTATGAATGCTTTGATATGGTGCAAAATGACTCTGCAGATTGTTTTAAAAGCCTAAACATCTCAAGAGAGAACTTAACAGCTCTGCCTCTCCTCTTTTAGAACAATTTTAGTGTTAGAGGAGATAACATACAAGTGTGAAGTTAGTTATGTGCTTGGTGCAAATGTTTGAAATGGTGTCAGACTATCAGGAATAATAAATGATTAGAAAACTCCCCAATCAGAAGGTTGAGGTGGCATATGTAAAACGGTTTATCAAAGGAAAAATAGAAAGAACTGTAAACTGTAAATTGGCTTCCAGCCAAAAGTATATTTTTTCTTAATCACCATCAGAGCCAACAGTTCAGTTTCAAACCAACAGTGTGGAAAATATTATTTTTTTTATTGCCAAAAAGATTTTCAAAAATAATAGATTTTAAAAAATAATACATCAACAGTGTGAGGCAGACTAAAAGTATTAATGGCACTGAAAAAATATAGAATTTAAATATCTGTTGTATATTTTTCTGAAAGGTACAAATGTCTGAATATTTAGTTCTTGTCATGATGCCAAATTTGACATGAAAGGATACTGCACCTAACCTGACTCCGCCAGATGGATTTGCTCTGCATATCCATCTGGAAAC
>NW_015150486.1:1664585-1675883 GCF_000732505.1 Cyprinodon variegatus | reverse complement strand
GGACGCTAACAACAGTGCAGAAGTCTCCTCTCATATGTTTCACCCAACAATCTGTCCGTATGTTTACTTTGTACTAGACTGAGAAGAGTAGCTTTGACATTCTGGACTTGATTTTCTTATTTAGATCAGCTGTATATCTAACTATAAACAATATCACAAAGATATGACTCAAAAAATGTCTATATTAAGTTATGTTAAACCTGAAAATTAACTGTTTTACTTAACCAAATCTTCTGCAGTATGAATAATGATATGAATGAATTAATTAATTAATTGATCAATTGATCAATTTATATGTATATTTAGTGATAATATCTGAAGCAAGTTATAAAGAAGTGAAACTAATTTAGTCATTATCTTTCTCCTTCCTGTGGTGTTTAACATCAACTGTCAGAATTCTGGTGTATCAGTTTTTGCTTCACAGTTTCTTTCTTGAGGATCCCTGCTGGGGGATTGCTGATTTCCCAGATTTAGGTAGCACACCTGTGTGTCATTACCATCAGCTTCAGCAGTGTTCTTAACAAGCAAGGCTGCAGCCATTCTTTGCCTGATGGACCCTCGTAGTTGGTTTATCTCAGTCTGCTTATTTTCCAGTTGACTTTCAGGGACTTTCTCTGGCAACTCTGACTTCAGGACACTGAGGACCTCATACTCCCCTTTTGGCCATACCTGCATCTTTTCCCAATAAGCTGTTACACTCTTTCATGTGGAAGATTCTTAATAGTGCAAAGCCAGCTATGATTCTCTTCTTCATTCCAGATTTCTAATGACCCACAACTCTGAACCTGGTTCTCTCCACTCTCCACAAACAACTCTTTGAAATAAACAGTTTGAATTGTTTGCTCTGTCTCACTGGTGATTTTCTGCATGTGAGTCCAGGAAAATCCACTATCACACATCACCAACAATATGGCTGATTTCTGTTTACTTTTGAGCCAAATACATCCACAGTGAATTACGGAAGCAAAGAAAATAATTTATTGTACAAAAATAAATTAAAAGATTTGGTTTCTACCGTGGTGAAGTTTGCAGCTACATAATGAGGATATGGGTAAACTAGAACCTTTGTGTTCATCCTCTGACTTATTCACCAATACCAATGAAGTAATATTTCTATAGTCTTCCTGCAAGTACATCAGCTACTTTATAAATGTCTGAATTATATGACTGCTCTGTGAGAGGAAGCTCAAAATTTCTCCTCTTTGTTGAAGATTTTAACATCCTCTGATTATGCCTCTTACATTTAAGCTTTAGGTTTTAAATGCCTTCACTGTGCAGTATATTTAAAAGATGAAATTTGAGTAAACTTGACTCTAATACAAGACAGTCATTACTTGGTCTCTTCATTTCTTCCTGCTCCTCTGAGATCAGTCTGTCATAGGTCAAAAAAAGACAAAGTCCTCTCATGCATTTATTCACATAAAAAAAATAGTTTTACCAATTTAATTGACAACCTCTGTAATTACAAACGGACAAATCTTTCACCGTTCATATTTAAGTGTACAGGGTAACCTTGAGTGTCTCTTCGGCAAAGGAAAATAGTGCCTACTTCTTATTCATGGTCTGTGATCTGTACGAATGTCTGTCACAGACCATTGGCTCTCTAGAATAGAAAATGTCAGCTGACACATAGCTCAGGATTAACCCTGCTGCATCTTTGCACATCAAGCTTTTTTGATTTCACAGAGGTCCGCATTTAAATTTGCCTCTTGTTGAGAAAGGGGTTAGGGGGTTAATAATAGGTACATTCATGTCATTCACATTTTCAAAAGAACACTGTTTCTGTTTGAGGATAAAGCAAATGACCAATCATCAATCATTTATTTTTTATCCTCTTTATACTATGAACTATTTTTGAGAATAAGTTGAAACTGAACAACGTCTAACCAAAAGTGGACAATTCAAATACATGACAACACCTCCTCACACAAAAAAATATTTTAGATAGGGACACACTGACTTCAACAATTATATGTAATACATTAGAATATGCTATCATATGAGGCTTGTTTGTCAGAAAAAAGTGTTGTTTTTGGCAGCCTTTAAGTTTAATTATTTGCCTTTAGAACAAATCCTCATTAGTGTGAGTCACAATAAAGTCAGTGAATATGCTAAAGCTTCAGTGCAGTTCAAGTCAACAAAAGCTTAAAAAAAACAAACAAACAAAAAACATACAGGCCCATTCCCATTCCTCTCACTTGGCTCTGAGAACACTAATGACTTCCCTCCAAAGCGAAGTCCACTCATTGAGGGAAGGGCAAGTGAAGTTCTTCTCCATAAGAAATGGGACCCTAGCCTCGTGAGACCATCCTGATCTCGCAAGCTTTCAAGATTTCACTCGCTAATCAGTCTGGAGACTCTCAGTTGAAGAAAATTTGGATCCGTTTACCAAACGAACAACCAATCAGCGTTGGCTTTGAGGCGGGTTGAGGTGTGACGCAACGAGAAGCGCGACGGTTCAGTCTAAAGAACTTGGCGGCTTCAGCCGATGAAACTAGCGTTAGCGTGGCTATCGGGCAAGTTTTATCGGAATTACACTGTATTTCTTCACTTAAAGAAGAGCAAAACACTGCTCTGGAGGCTTTTCTTAGAGGAAAGGAGGTTTTTGCTCTTCTCCCGACTGGTTTCGGCAAGAGTTTGATCTATCAATTGGCTCCACTTCGTCGTCGCTCTGTTACGTCATATGCTTCGTTGATCTGATTGGTTTATTTGGCCCGTCTATCACCAACATAGGCCAATCAGCTAACCAGTATTTTCGCCCCTTCCCAAAATTACTTCTACGGAAGGTTTCCAGATGGATATGCGGAGCAAATCCATCTGGCGGAGTCAGGTTAATGGGACCCCACTACTCACAAAAATACACCCAACCCAGGAAATGGCGGTAATACATTGCCTGTACATATAAGGCAATGTATTACCGCCCTATGTGTGGGAGCAGTTCCAAATTTAGTGGAGAAACAACACGGCATACGTTTCATACATGCTTCCCTTAAAAATTCAAAAAATATATCCACTGGACTTGGTTTCCAAGATTTGAAGACGTTTTCGCCACCTCTCCAGGAAATGGTAACATGCTTCCTATGACATTCAGCAGATAATTTGCATTTTCTCAATTTTCTTATTAATTACCTCCCCATAATAACAGAAACAACTGAACAACAATGTGAAAACACTTGAATAAGTCATGAAAAAGTACTTTTTTATGCAAAAAACCCCAAAATTCTCTCGACACGGGCACAGACATTTTAGTGATTATTTTAATATATTAAAGTGGACAAAGGAATGAATAAGAGTGTGCTATATTCCGTTGGTTAATGTCAGAAAGTTCATTAGAACTATATTTTTATTAATAAGATATCTTTTGGAAATTCTATATTAAACGTAGACTTGAAGCAAACAGAGAAGCATTCATAAAAACTACATGCTTTGGTGTACAAATCTGATAACCTCTAAATTACACAGATTCAAATCAAGCATGCTCTTTTAACATGGCAGCAGCTCTGCCTAAACATCTGTGTGAGGAGATTAGTAGGAATGCAGCACAGTAAAACTGTTTGGCCCTTAAATGAATGTTATCATTATGTACTCAGCTGTAATTGCATTACTCGTTTAGGAAATAAAGAACAATTAACTGCTCTTTTATTCTCATCCTTTTTTTCTCCTAACAGTCTCCTTATAAACTTTGATTCATTTATTCAGGAACAGAAACCAAAAGGTTTAGACCCTACTGTGCAGAGATGATCTGGTTGCTCCAGTTCAAGTGAAAAGAATATAACATGTATTTAAAAATACACTTTGTTTTAGATTAAGGATTGTTATTAACAACCCCTCTTGTTCAGAATGCAATTTCATTTGAATTTAATTGAACCAAATGACATTACCACGATTGGTGTGTTTACTTAACAGATTTTTATTCTGATCAGCCCTGTAATCTGAAGACTGTCCATGTAAACATACCTAATTATCCTGAGTAACTTTGCAAGAAATCACTTGAAACTGTCAATTTTTTTTTTTCTTGCTTATTGTTTTAACAAATTTAGTGATTATTTAAAATTGTTTATGTGTCCTCCAGAGTGATATTTTATTTTAAAATCTAAGACCTTTTCATTCTGGGCTGATGAATGTTCAGCATATTTGTTAAACACTTGATTTAAGATGATAGGTTAAGGTGAAACTGAAGCTTTTTGCACAAACTAATTGTAGAAATGCAAATTTTGATGGTAACCTCGCCTTTTATAAGTGATTGTAGGACTTCTTTCCAAAGGTATAAAGTTGTTGGCTTTTTCTGCTTAGCCACGCTGTGGTGTATTTTGATGCGTGTGACGGAGGATTGTCCTGCATGAATATCATGTTTTTCTTAAATGTTGGCGATTTCTTTTTGTACCACTGTTTGAAGAAGCTGTCTTCCAGAAACTAGCAGTAGGTCTGGGAATTGATCTTGACTCCATCATCAACCCGAAAAGGTCCCACAAGCTCATCTTTATTACCAGCTTATACCAGTATCCCAGCTCTACCTTGCTGGCGTCTTAGTCGATAAGGAACTTGCTGCCCTTTACTTATCCAGCCTGGTGCCCATCCATCCATCTGGCCCATCAAGACTCACTCTCATTTCATCAGACCAAAACACCTTGGAAAAATCAGTCTTCAGATATTTCTTGGCCCAATTTTGACCTTTTGTTCTGTGTGTCTTGTTCTAAGATGGGCTTTTTTCGGGTTTCCTTACCTTGGCCAGGTCCCTGAGTATTTGGCACTTTGTGCTTCTCGGCGCTCCAGACATGTTGCAGCTCTAAAATATGGCACAACTGGTGGCTTCCTAACAGCTTCAGGCTTGATCCTTCTCAATTCGTGGGGAGTTATTTTGCGTCTTCTTTTTTCAACACGCTTCTTGCGCCCCTGTTGGCTATTTGCCATGAACCGTTTGATTGTGCGATGATCCCACTTCAAAAGCTTTGCAATTTCCAAACTGCTGCACCCCTCTGAAAGACATCTGACAATTTTTGACTTTTCAGAGTCTGTCAAATTTCTTTTCTGACCCATTTTGCTGAAGGAAAGGAAGTTGCCTAATACTTAAGCACACCTTATGAAGGGTGTTGATGTCATTAGGCCACACCCCTTCTCATTACAGAGATCCACACTACCTAATTTACTTAATTGGTTGTTAGCTTTCAAGTCTATACAGCTTGGAGTAGGACAACATGTATGAAAAGGATGATGTTGTCGAAATACTCATTTGCCTCATAATTCTGCACACAGTGTACTGTAGCAAAAAGTGGCTTTGTTTCCTCCCGCTGGATTGGCCAAAGGACTTAGACAACTTTTATTGTCAATTTATATACACAGAGTGTATACAAGAAAAAATATGGTGCAAAAGAAGCACTGATATGGAAGTTTAGAGCATTAAATATATATGGTGCAAGTATGCAGTGTTTTGGTTTGGTGTTATCAGTGTAATGCAGAGTCTTTGACATGATTTAGAGTTTTCTCAACAGTTCAGCTCTCTGATGGCAGTGGGAAAGTAGCTGTTTTGGAATCTGGACCTGTATCATTTGCTGCGAAGCCTCTTTCCAGAGAGCAGCAGGGGGAACAGTCCATAGTGGGGGGGTGAGGGGTCATTTATGATGTTATGGGATGAAATGTCTTTTATGGATGGAAGAGGAGCCCCGATGATCTTCTCTGCTGTTCTCACCACTGTTCTCACCTTCTTCCAGTCTGAGGCGTTGCAGCCTCCACACTACACAGTGAGACAGCTGGTCAGAACACTCTCTATTGTGCTTCTGTAGAAGGTTGTGAGAATGGATGGGTGCAGGTGGGCTCTCCTCATCCTCCGCAGGAAGTACAAGAGCTTCTGTGCCCTTTTGACCAGTGAGGTGTCTCTGCACCAGTCCACCTGCTGCTCCACCTACTCTCTGTAGTCCTGGTCATTGGCGACTCAAACTGGGATGGTCGAATGTTGGGGGGAGACTGGAGAGGATTTAACCAGCCTTTTGAAGCACTTCATTATGATAGGAGTCAGTGCGACAGGGCCGGTAGTCATTGGGTGAGATGACCTGAGGTTTCTTTGAGACCAGAATGATGAGTGTTAACACATTTCTGTTAAGACACCAACCAGCTGACCTGCACACTCCTTGTACAAAAGCCCAAGTATGTTATCGGGGCCTTGGGCTTTTCTTGGGTTGACTCTCCTCAGAGTTTTCCTCACTTCAGCTATGTCAAGGTTGAGTGCCTCCTTCCCCTGGTGTGGAATGGCTTTCACTGCTGGAGTGCTATTTAGTGCCTCAAACCTTCCAAAGAACTTGTTTAGTTCATTTGGGAAGTCAGAATTAGTTGCCATCTTCTAAAAAAACTTTAACTCCAATTACTTAGGAGGAATTTTTTCAAGCTTGACCCTGACCTTGATGACTAAGAATCTTCACAGATGTTACGACTGAGAAGTGTTGTTACTAAAGGCACGTTTGAGGATTTATACATTTTGCTCATGACTTAAGGAAAAGGCAATTAACACTAATTTTGATGTCCTTTATTGGCTATCTATTCTGACTTTTAGGAAATATTTTTTATTCAAATGTCGCTCTGGATAATTTCCCTGACCAGGAATTTGGGAACAGAAAGTCTCTCCTTGCCGCCACAACACATATATTTTCCTTTTCTCTCCTAGAGCTCAACATAAATATTTATGACAGTATTTAAATAATGTCAAGTAAAATTATGCAAATCATCACTTGCAGAGGTGAAGTGTCAAAACTGCAGGAAGGTAAAGAATTGGAACCAGGTTAGGTGAAAGAATGTTTCAAGCAATTAACTAAGCTCTCCAGGGTTTGGTTCTTTAACACAGGAGAAATAAACTCATACAGATAATGAAGCATAATCTATAACGATACATTTGGGGCATCAATTTTTGTTTGATTTGAACTTATAAAATCAATTTTATGTTTGCATTAACCTTTTGGTGTTACTTTGACCAAAACACAGGTGGATATAAAATAACTTATAACAAATAGTGGGAAAACTGTTGGTAATCAAGCAGGGAAGTAAAATGTTCATGCAAATGGAAAAGAAAAAAATGGGATTAGATTAATGAGATGCTTTCTTTTAAAGAGTGTAGACTGAATGGAACGGGAGGGAGTTTGGTGAAGAAACCAGATATCAAGTGGGCTGAATGTAAGATTAAAGATTGTGTGTGTGTGTTTTCAGTGTGTTTCTGCTGTAGCCTTCTGACTGATCCATGCAGGCTGATTCTGAACTTGTGTGGATAATAGGCCTGGCATGATGTCTCCCACAGGGACAGATACCTGGCTTTTATTTTAAAGAGATTGACCAAAATGTTCAGAGCTGTGGTTCCCTGAATCTAATTTTAACACCTTTAAAAAGTTTTTGACATTTATACAAACAGCTTTATAGAGATGCAGCAGATGTTCGATATTTGTCAGATGCATTGCAGGTCAAACAATTTAGAGTTAAGTTTATTTTTATAGCACACTTCAGTAGTTGAAAGTGCTTCACGTGAAGTAAACAATAAAACAGAAAGAAAATAAAAGCAGAGTTAAAGCAAGTAAAGATAAAAATAGGTTGCAGAGAAATAAAGCAGTTTGACCACAAACTTAAATTAATGATGCCTCAATTCAAAATTTTACTTTAACAGTCCAAGACACTCCTAAACAAATGGATTTTTAACTTTGTCTTAAATCCCTCCTTGAACCGTCACCTTAACGTACAGTAGTAGTAACATAGTGTGCACTAAAGGGCACATTGAAATGTATTTAATATCAAATAAGGTGAATAAAGTCATTATTGCTGGACATAATGAGCAAATCACAAGACTGTTAAGCCTTTGAAAAAAATAAATATTCGGATTGCAAAGTTTATATGGACTTAAGTAATAAAAAAGGCAGATCAGATTTAAAATGTATCATTTAAAAATGCAGGATGGAATATTTTGATAGTGTCTTGCTAGAGCGTCTAGCCACTCAAAGCAGAAATATGTTAGCGTGGGGTGGATGTGGACACTTAGGCCGGTTTGCCTTATTCAGAATACCTACATCCTGACAAGCATTTATACAGTATACATGCCAATTGGAATGTCAGTCAGCATAAATCAACCGCCTCTCATATTACAATTTCATTCCGATCCTCCTGAATGCAATCAGAATATTCCGTCTGGCATGGTCAATTCTTAGTCTTTGCAGTTGCAATGGGGAGAAGCAAACACACCTTTTTTTCCCTCTTCTTTCATTTTCTGAGGCTGACTGTTACAGCAGTGCAGACAGAGACACAGATCCTTACAGCATGTAAAGTGGTGCAAAAAAGAGCCAAACAAGATGAAGGAAGTTAATAAAAGAAAGGATAAAAAATGATTGATGCAAAATTATGTTAACTGTTAGGAATCAGGTAAGAAATAAATATGTGGTAAAAAAGTGAGATATTTTCCATGTAACAAATGACGAAAGGTGCTAGAAAGTTGTCAATATAATCTAGACTGTTTTTCCTAATAAATGTTTAGGTTGCAAGCATTCAGGCTATGTGTCCTTAAGGGAAGAGATTGCTGATTCAAATGCATAATCTAAAGGATGATTATTTAGGCGTATTCAGCTTGATGATTAACAGTACGGTAAAACCTTTAACCGCTGTGGGCAAAATCAATAGGTTGAGTTGAGAAGGGAAATATACTTCAAGATCTGAGAATGACTGGTGAAAATGATAGATAGTAGGGCAAATTGATTTTGAACAAGCGCTTTCATGCCACAAAAGCTCTGCATCTGAGGAGAAAATGATTTCTTTGAATAAGAAGTGAGGTGGAAATGTGTTTTAGACCTGATAAAAGGATGCCAGAGGGAAGGTTGATAGAGACAATGGTTTGGAAAAAGGAGATAAAGTGAGATTGAAGAGACGGAGAAAGGAGGCAAAGCAGAGGCAAATAAAAGCAATGTGGAAAAACATAATGGACCAATGACAGGGAGATAAATGCAGAGGAAAAAACGGTGGGTGGGACATGAAGAGGGTCAGTGTCTTTGTGCAGTTCAGGTTTAGATTCCCTACATACCCAACAAGTACCGGTAGTCCCTTTTTAGTGTTTAACAGCAGATTTGTCACAGCTGTGCTAAAATGCTGCATGTGATCTCTGCTCTATATCCAAGAAGTAAAACTCATTTACTAAACTATTAAAGTCCTGATCTTCAATGATCCAGATAAGGGGTGTTAAATTGTATGTCCATTTTTTTTGGACGTGCAATAAAATGGTTGTGTTGCAGCTGATCTACAAAGATTAACGCTAATATTAAGACGTGTAAACCAGTTTAAAGTCATGGACCTTACCTGCACTACCTCAGCCTCTAATAAACTATTGCTGCTGTTTTATTGCTTTTATTACTTTTATTGTAATGTCTATACTTTATATTTATCTTATCACTGTTACCTGTCATGTCCCGCACTTTATGTCAGTTTTTAAATGTCAGTCTTGTATATTTCTTGTATATTTGTATATTTCTAGAGAGTAAACGTAATTTCATTTCCCTTGTATGTATTGTACATATGAAGAAAGTGACAATAAAAGCTGACTTGACTTGACTAATAGAAATAATAAAAAAAAATCCTTATAATACAAAATAATATTTATAGAGCACTTTACGTAGATCTCTAAGTAGTAGGGGGAAAGTAAAATAACAAAAATAACTGAAATTACCATGAGAAAGTTGTCTTTGTTTTTTGTTGTTGATACATTTTTGCACCCGAGTCATGTCAAAATATAACAACATAAATTTTACCTTAATGGAATTTGCTACATTTTTTCTTAGGTGTCAGTGTTGGATTTTCATTTATTTCTACTATCTCTTCTTCCTGCATTTAGATGTTGAATTAGAAAGATGGTTTGATTCTATTTTTTCCCTGTCATATGTTAAAGCGCCCTTATGCAAGGCACTTAACCCTGAGTACGAATGTGTGCATGTTATTGAGTTCGATTGGCTGTAGTGTAAAGGTTTTAGTTATTATAACCAGAAAATAACTTAATAAAAGCAGTCTGTTTGGCTTTGAAGGAAGAGGCCGGTTCCAGCTAGAGAATCACCCAGAGTGTCAGCTGCTTCAACAGCATATACAAAACTACACACTATAAGAAAAATGAAAATAAAAAAATCAATAGAATGAAAGAAATAACAGCTTCAATGTGCAGACCTGACTCAAATACTTTTCTCATGTGCTGTGTATAATCAGAACAGGCAGCATTAACCATAACCTGCACCCTGCTGCTGTTATTCCTGTATTCTGCTTAACCCCCTGCTGCTGTCAATCAAATGTACTAAGAGGGAAAATTGAACCTCCCAACAGAATCGTCACAATCAACTGAGCTGATATAAGAAAAATAAATGTTTAAATAAATTAATAAGTTTGTGTTAGATGGATTTAGTCCGTGTTTGTTAGCCAATGCTCGCCTCTTAATGAATTTTTCTTGGGTTAGAGTTGAGCAAAATAACTTTGGTATGTGGGTGTTGCTGTTAAAAGCTTATGATGTAATGAAAGCTTTTGACAACTCTGTTTGAGTGCCTTTTCCTACTACAGTAGCAATCATTCAAAATGGCCCTTCCCAGACAAACATCAGCCGAATTGTAGCCACCTTTCGGCCGTTGCCCTTCTCCTGGACATGCATATTTTTATATTCTGACTCCATTTCACTGAATTAAAGGGTCTGACCAGGAAATGGCGCTTCTCTTTAGATCCTAATGTCCATAAATCATGGCAGAAAGAATATTTTAGTACAAAGATTGATGTTTAAAAAAAGGTATCTTTGAGGACCAGCCAAGGGCCCATCAAGGAAAGTGTTGAAATGTTGAATGGCTACTACTGTAAAACTGTTGTGAACTAATGTTAGAAGAGCTTTGTATGAATTTACCTGCTAGAATTGTTACATAAGAACACAGACTGCTAAATAAAGCTGATAAAGCGTATTTATTACATTTTCTACAAAACCTGGTAAAGAGCAAATATCTTTTCTAGCATTCGCATTGAGCCATTGCATTTGCACTTAAAGGAATTAACTAATTAACCATCTTGTTTTAGTACCTGCAAAAAAAAAATGTCAAAGTGAAATGAAGAGTTTAATATATAAAAATAACCCACATAGTAACTTCTTTATGCATGTACACTCACCGGCCACTTTATTAGGTACACCTGTCCAACTGCTTGTTAACACCTAATTTCTAAGCAGCCAATCAAATGGCGGCAACTCAGTGCATTTAGGCATGTAGACATGGTCAAGACAATCTCCTGCAGTTCAAACCGAGCATCAGTATGGGGAAGAAAGGTGATTTG
>NW_015150486.1:1659486-1662766 GCF_000732505.1 Cyprinodon variegatus | reverse complement strand
GATGATTAAATGAGTCATTTCAGGTCGAGAAAACCTTTGTTCGACCTGAAATGACTCATTTAATCATCCAAAACGTTATGGAACACATTAATTAACTGAAAAATGTTGCATAGTATGCCTTTAATATCCAAAAACCTTCCCACATGATTAAATACGGATTTACTGTAATAGCCTGATGTGTTTTAAACAATAAGCTTTTTCTTGACTTCCTCCCTCAACAGTTTGTACATATTGTAATTCGGATCTATTTTTAGATTTAAATTTTAGATATTTAGTTCAAGCTGCCTTGTGCGATTATCATGAAGTGTTTGTGCAGGAGAACTTACACACAGTTTGTCAAAGAATGTCAGGTCAAGTAAAGGTCATGACATAATAATTATAACTTACAATCTTACTCAAAAACTTACACTGTAACACACTTGTTTTCTTAATAAAATAGGATATAATTGTTATGGTTATTGTTAACCATGGGTAAGATAGTTATTCCAAAAAAGTAAAAAAAAAAAAACTCCTACTGAACTTCGTTTCCAAGCTTGAAGACGTTTCGGTTCCCAACCAGGAAGCTTCTTCAATTCAAAATGTCAGAAATAGCGTTGAGTTCAAGGCTTTATAGAGTGGACCAAAAACAAAGCCTTGTTTGGGGTAAGATAGTTGTCATAAAAACATATGAGCAGATCTTTGGTGGATAATCCAGATCCAGAAAGTAAAAAGGCGCTTCAGAAATCTATTCCAAATCTTTGCATTTCCACCTCCACAACACAGACTAGGGGCTAATCACCTCCTTAAGTAAACAGAATGCAGGAAAATTAGGAAGGGTTTTCACTTACTGGACCTGGATTATCCACCTCTTGTGCAGGAGTCTGAATTTGTAAATCTAAATCAATGATCAATAGTCTCCAATTTAAGTCTTTTTTTGTGGTTGCAATGACTCGGATGACTGGTATTTGCACAGGTAAGTCAATAAAATTGTATAAATCTAGTATTTGTATTTGTTCCTTTTTAACTCAAATTTCATGAGTTTTTTTTTATCTATGTGGGTTCAAGTTTAGAAGTCACAGATACAAGTTACACTGGTACAACTCTACAGCAAAAACAATTCTAGCACAAATCTCAAATGTACAACTATGAACAACACGTTTCCAATAACTATACTACACCTGCATTGAGAAAAAAAAACAAAGGCATATCATTTGATTGATGTTTTTGTTTTTTTTCACTTTTTAATCTTCTCTTTTAATAGTCATTAGCAAACAAACATAAGGTATTTTACAGCCATTAACTGGTAAAGTAGGGATAGAAGATGCATACTCGTACTTGTGGGACCTAGATATACATTTTGTGATTTGTATTTGTAGTTTTTCAAAGTTGTAACACTTGCAACTTATATTCCTAACTAGTAAACTTTAATTCTCACAGATTAAATTTCTGTCACATGTATGTACTATATATTGACAACAAGCAATAGATACAAATCTTAAATGCGTCTGTTTTCATTAACTTTCATTCTCACATTTGGACACCTACGCACATGTACTTGACAGTTATCTTACGCAACTGCAAGAACCCATCAGGCAAAGTTGAGATTTAAATTCAAAGCCAGATTGAGCATGTGCAGTTATGAGGAACTACAGGGTATGTTAACTGATTGAGCATATAAAAATCAAATACTTTGGAGAAACTATTATTATTGTTAGTATTTATTTAATAAAAAAAACAATTATTTCCACAATAAATAACTTATTTTTTCTATGTTTTTTCTTCTTTACCAATTAAAACACCCTGTCCCACCCTTCTATATCTCAAATATGCAATGCCATGACAGGCCTGAAAGGATGTATTTTGATGAGCGGATCTGATGTATATTGATGATCATGTTCATCTACAGTATCTCTAATAATATATACTTTATAACAACATCTGATAAACCTTAGTGGGAAGGTGAAAAAAGAAAATCTGGTATACGAACTGTGAAATAGATGCTTAGTCAACCATTTTTTTCCTGCTCAGTGGGTTAAAGTATAGAATAAAGTGACTCACTTAGTGGGTTCAGTTCAGATCACTGAGATCCAACATGTTCCTTTCTCTGCTGCCCTCATTATTAAAACTTTAACGGAACTAAATCTTATCTGATTTATTTTCCTGTTCTGCTCTTGGACTCAGACCAGCAGGCATGATGAGGTTAGATTTTCTGCATCCTAAGGACTTTTCTTCCTTAACTTTTGAAACTAACCTCATCTACTTGTTTCAATCATTTATTGTGGGAGCAACATTCATTCTACTTGACGGTAGAATTAATTTCCCACATATGACTCAAATGTCTACATGTAAATGAACATGAATTCTTACATGAATGAGTTGATGCTGTTAATGAAGATTCATGTATTTAGGCCTTTAAAGTTCTTTTTTGTGAATAAACCTTTGTTTACTTTATTCTGCTGTTTTTTATTACAGCATGTGAAATTAGTTGAGTTTCTCCTCTTAATGTCACAATTTGGATATGGTTAGTTGACCCAAAAGCAGAGGCAGGGAGGCAGAGGTTAATCTCTTGTGGATTTAATAATGAGTTAACAGAAAACAGAGGCAGGTTATCCAAAATCCAAAAAGAAAACGAAGTCCAAACAAACATGAAACCAGGAGTCCAAAAATCAATAATTGAAAACTAGTCTAAATGTACCAGAAACCATGGAGACATCAAGGGAATGACAATCATTTAAGGAGGAAGGCTCGGAGAGAAGGAGTAGGAGCATGTTTGACGGTGTTTGACGAGGACCCAGCAAAGGGCAACTGAAGAGAGAGGGTTTTTAAAGGAGACTGAGACAAAGAGGGGGCTAATGAGGAAACTGGGAGCAGGTGGGAACAGAACAAGAGAGGGAAAGAGCTTGGGAAGAAGGAGAACACAAGAGGGCAGCAGAGAGCAACAAATAGAAACCTGGAAGACTGGAAATAACAACAAAATGATAATTAAATTATTAGGACTATAAAACATGGAGAAAAGAAAACTAAACACTAGAAAACAAGGAGTAAAGACTGAATACTCAAAAGAAAAACATAACAGAAACAGAAACCTGACACTTAAAACTTTACTCTTGTAACCTTTTGTATTTTTTTCATTACTCATCCCATTCAAAAACATCTTCTCTGTTTTATTGTTATTGTATTAGTATCACAATTTATTTATTTATTTGTAAAGTCTGGAGCCTGATCTGAAACTACTAATTTTACTGAGACGTCGGTAATCTAGAGTGGGATCCCCCCCAGTTATCCAGGTTGGCACCATAGG
>NW_015150486.1:1656774-1658782 GCF_000732505.1 Cyprinodon variegatus | reverse complement strand
AAGCACTTTGCATTGTCTTTGTACTGAATTGTGCTATACAAATAAATTTGCCTTGCCTTGCCTTGCCTTACAGATATTCCAGTCGGTGTGTTATGTGTGAGCAATTAGGTGATGTCAATGCACTCATTCCCATTCCACAGTATAAATCTGACTTCAAATTTAGTGCTGCAGTCCAAGTTGATCCGTGCTGCATCAACAGCAGTCTTGTTTTCTGGTTGTCATTAGAAATGACTGCAAATTGTCTCTGTTTTCCCATCTGTTCATAATAATCCCTCTCATTTTCAGTCAAACCGTTAAATTAGAACTTTTCAAAAGAAACTGTATAAGCCCAAACCGAGAATCAACACGGCTGATTGGTTTTGCTGTAAGAGGAAGAATCGGTAATTAGTAGTGCATTTCTGTTGAGCTTGGTAATATTTGGCTTCATAATTTGTTTGTTTCATGCAGTTGTGGTAATAAATTGCACCAATAAAACCTCAGCTCTGAAAAGAAGATTACTTATGTGTCACATTCAGTCAAACAGTGAGGTATAATCTGCAACCCAATAGGTACTTTTCACAGCATGTCGGCGTGATTGAAATGTGTGATGATTGACCAGTAAAAACATAAAAGTGGGGTGTTGCTGATCAATGTTTCGAAGGTCAGTGTATGCTCTTTGAGAAAAACAACAACAACAAAAAACAACTTCTGTTTATCTGCTTTGCTTTTTCACAAAGAGTTTAACTGAATCTTTATAGTATTTCATTGTACATTATATTTGGGCTGCATGGGCACTGTCTCACAAATTGAGTCAATTCATAATTTCACCCCAGTATACATGGCTCGATAAAAAATCTATTTTTAATCCTGTCAATTGGATGACAGGTAATATTCTTACAGCCTCAATACATCTTGATATGCATATGAATAATCAGATTTAATTATGAAATCTGGCTTTCAAATGACATTTAATATGTTTTGATGAAATGGCAACATTCCATAAGCCTGATAGTAATAAATTAATATTGAGAGATAAAAATACAGAAATCAGTTTGCCAAAAAGTTTCAATGCCAGGTGAGGTTTCTTTCTAAGATTGTATATTGTTGATGATTATCTCTATTAATTTCATTGGCAGTTAATGATTTTTGAATATTTACAATAAGCAATTAAAATGAGCTGCAAGTCTTTACATCTACCTAGACTGACAGAAGCAATCTAATCTGTGAACCATGTCAAAGAAACAGGAAGAAAAATAACAATGTTAGAACTTAAATTAAATTAAGTATATTTTCATCAAGTTTGTAGTCAGATATCATGCCCTCAGGTGTATCACTACTTTCTGATTTCATCCTTAACTGTTTTATTAATGCTAAGAATTTTAAAGAATATCGGTATTATATACTTATAGTATTATTTGAGGCTAGCCAGAATGATGTTTGTGAAATAAATTCTAATTCATATTTTTTCATTTAAATTATAACTTTACTGAGTTTTAACAATGGTAAACGGTTAATGAAATGTTATATTGTTTTTCCTGTACAATCACTGAACCTGGTTACACCAATATTAGACAATTTTATTTACTTTAGAACAGCGGTCCCCAACCACAGGGCCGCGGACCGGTACCGGTACGTCAGTCATTTGGTACCGGGCCGCACAGAAAAGAAAAAAGAAAAAAAATTTTTATATATATATATATAATTTATTGATGATCAGAGTCTGAGTGATGTTTTATTTTGAATCTGTGCCTCTTGACACAGGTTAATTCAGGTCAAGACGCATCCTATCTATAACATCCTATCTTTGTGAAGCAGGATTTTTTTCGGTTACAGCGACCAAAACAAAGCTACGGAGCAGACTGGACATCAGGAGCACACTTCACTCAGACTCTGATCGTCGAAGTATATATATATATTAGTGCTGTCAAAATTATCGCGTTATTATCGCGTTAACGCGGGGCCATTTTAACGGCGATAATTTTTTAACGTGCGATTAACGCTATTTGGTTTTATGGTACAATTTTCCAAG
>NW_015150486.1:1655011-1656001 GCF_000732505.1 Cyprinodon variegatus | reverse complement strand
GGCGTTGAGGCAAGGTCTGAAGACAGCTTATGTAGTGGATCCTCTGATGATCTTGATGAGGTGCCGCTGTGCAGGAGGCTCCCTCAGAGGATCCACGGCGGACTCTGCTGGAGAAAGATGGGATTTTCTCCAGCTCCCAACATGACTGACTTTTTATGTAAAATTGTCTGTGAGTGAAAACATGATTGAAATCATGTGATGAAAGCAGCTTGATGTTTTTTTCATGCAGGCAATTTTTCCAAAAAACAAAACGGCCCATAAGGAAGGTACTCAATAAATGAATTCATTTGTAGAAAGTGCTAACTTAGCCAGCCTTGTTCTCATTACTATCATCCTACTCCACCAGAAAGGGTTAGGCTTTCAAACAATAAGGGTCTTCAGGAAGTCTGTAAGCGTTGCTGCTTGTTTGACTTTTTATTTATTGTGTGAGTGACCAAGAAACAAAGCTAAACTGCTCATTTTCTATGCTAGATCTGCTTGCACAGGGAGAGACACAAGTCAAATTCTTGTGCTTATCCTCACAAGGAAAAAAGGACTATGACAAGGTGTCCAAATTGGCTATTCCAATATTTTTCTCCTAAAAATAAATTTAAAAATTTAAAATAATAAAATATTTCTTTATGTTAAAGACATGAAATGGACCTCCTCTAATAAAGTCTCAGAAACGTTTTGCTTTGTAAGACTTGTATATGACATCACCTGAGTTAAAGACAAACAGCTGAACTAGGACCTTCCTCTGGCACAGATATGAAGCAGAACGAGTTTTAGCTGTTAGCTAACTACTCCCTTGTTTCTCAGGTGAGCTGGGGAAATCAGCATGGCAGTTCTTTAAAACAGCGGTCCCCAACCTTTTTTTGCACCACGGACCGCTATATGTCAGACAATGTTTTCACGGACTGGCCAGGGGGGGGGCTTAATCGGAGACAATGACAGACGAAGTGTGCTCCTGGTGTCCAGTCTGCTCCGTAGCTTTGTTTTGGTCGCTGTAAC
>NW_015150486.1:1649661-1653849 GCF_000732505.1 Cyprinodon variegatus | reverse complement strand
ACTTGCAACTATATCACACTGCAAAAAAGGTAGATCTAAAGAAGTATTTTTTTCTTAAAATAAGTGCATTTTTTCTTGAACTGAGGACTTAAGTGAGACACTGCCAATGGAACAAGACAACTTACATTTTAAATTAGAAAAGACAATTGTATTGTCTTATTTCAAGTGCAGATTATCTAGTTATCTTATTTTAAGAGTAAAAAACCTTATTCCATTGGCAAATCATATCATTTACCTACTCAAATTAAGGTTAGATACACTCAATTTATTTATTTTTGTACTTATTTCCAGATAGTTTTTGCAGTGCAGTGTCCCTCTGCTCCCCTGTATAAGGACTAATAGATTTAAATATTTATAAAATGAACCTTCCCAAATTTGTATTTGTATTTAAAGGATTTATGAAAATCAGGAAACTATACACCACTGCATTTATGTAGTAGTTAAAGCTAAATTAGCAGATTAATAGGTACATCATCCAAAATATCAGACTACCAGAAGCCACTTTTCTGTAAGACAGATCTGAACTTTGGAAATGCTTTTCGTACTTAACGAAAGACAAGCCTTCCATAAAACAGTGACAAATATGTTGATTTCAAATTACTTGAAAAGTTGGGAATTTTTATGGCTTTTGTTATTGCTATGTTTTCTAATCCAGATAACATTATTTTTCTTATTTATTTGTGCATCTTTTGTATTTGTTTGCAATTAAGTAGTAAATATTGAACCATTTATTCAAGTAAAAAAAAGAGAATAAGCAAGGACATATGTTTTTCTTATATATATATATATTTTTTATCTTAAACCCCATTCAATTAAACCAGTTAAAACATAGACTGTTCAAACTGTGCTATGCAGATTAAACTAGGAGGCACTATTCAGTTTTGGCCATAAATTTGTGTCTAAAAGAAACTATTTAGAGAGTAACTGCTAGGAAACCAGCAATTTACTCTTCGTCAGATTTTGTCAAAATAGTCATTTTAAAAAAAAAGGTTTATGTGTCTTTCCCTGTCCTTAGGTTAATTTACTGTTCTATACAAAATACATAGCATCTAACTTTAGTGGATTCACTAGCAAAAATTGTTTATGAGTTATCTTATGATGAAATTATATGTAGCTGTCTGTCTGCCCTATTACTCTATATTTCTCATCCTCTTTACCCACATAACTTACTTTATATTCAACTTGAGTAGATGTTCCGTCTGTCTTGAATTTTAAAGCCCTACTTAGATATTTCTTCACAGGGTTGATGCACATCAGCTATTTTTAGTTTTTACTTTGGTAATAAGTAGGTTTGCTTTGAGTGCTAAAATGTATTTTTTATGGTTAGGTGTATTTTTCTATTCTGATTATAGCTTTAGTAGATGGATAATTACCATCATTTATCGTCCAATCACTTGCTGGAACTCTGTTGGTAACAACTGGAAGCTGCTTCGCTTTTAGTGAGGTTGCATGTTGCAAACAGAGCCGTGGGATGCTAAGAGGAATACTCTTATGTTTGTTCTGTCAATTTTGTGGGTTTTTTTCCGCTTTCTCCTTCTGCTCCTCCTGATCCTC
Organism: Cyprinodon variegatus; assembly: GCF_000732505.1. NCBI lineage: Eukaryota > Metazoa > Chordata > Actinopteri > Cyprinodontiformes > Cyprinodontidae > Cyprinodon > Cyprinodon variegatus. The sequence continues at coordinate 1,652,295 of NW_015150486.1, read as the reverse complement.
CACAAAGCAGCATCAACTCACTGACAAACAGACACAGGTGAAAGTTTCTCGGTAATCTTGGTTAAATGCTGCTTCAGGAATAATCAGAGATTGCGTGATTGTGGATAAACTCGGATAAGGCATGTACTATTTTCTCTATAATCAACAAGGCATGATTGTACAAAGAAAAAGGGAAATTCTGTCAGTTATGAAGACATCCCATGAAAATAAGTTGTCATGGTAAAAAAATTTAAACCATTTTTTTCTTTTTTTATGTGCTGTGGGATTATTGTCATGCATTTTTTTTAAATGTAATTTTTCTGTATTTTGTTAAGTATTGGTGAAAATAGTGATTTAAAATTATAATCAGTTTCTATGTAAAGAATTTGTCGCTAAAGCTTACTGTGTGAAGGCTTTTGGTCTGATACTCGGAAGGTTAGCATGTCTTAAACTGGTATGAATAGGTTTTTATATGCAGAGCCGATTTTTAAAGAAGGCACAAAGTGATTTGCTTTTACAATTCAGTGGACATCATGTGGAACCTATTTTTTGTGTATCCGAAACATGTTATTGGTGAAGACACAGTTTCTGCATCAATATGCAGATTATATTCAAATGACCATATCACCCACATTTATGGTTGGGGGAGATGTATGGGATATAAATATTTACCATGCTCAAAGCAATTTTCCTAATTTGAAACTCAACTCTGGCCCTATTTTTTCTTCTTTTTTAGTACTATTGAAAATCAGGTGCAAACTGACATGCAAACATTTCGGCAGTCATGTTGGCCTGAAAGAAGGCATTGGTACAATGCCATAGGATGGAGAGATATTTTGGGCGCATTTTAACACATTTGAAACATCAAAAATAACAATAGTACAACAACACTAATAAAGAAAAGCTATCTGCATACCTTTCAGCTATCAGATGGGCACAAATTAATGAAGTTACACAGTGCATAATCTTTAGATAATTAAACATAGATGGATTTAAAAAAAGACTGAACATAAACATTGTAGACTGTTGATATAAAAACATATTTATCGAAAGAGTCTGCAAAGAGATACAGTATTGAGTGTTGAAATAGTGCATCTCTTACTCCTTGCAAGAGTGATTTAGATTTTTCACACCCTCAGTTCAACAAAGCATGAGGCACATGCTATGTTTTATACCTTTATACCTTCGCGCCTGCTTTAAAACACGCAAAGCTTGAGGGGGTTAATCAACAGATGAAGGGAACTTTCTCACGTTTTATATTTTATTTATATTCTATAACTGTGGTTATTTGCATTTTTTTTTTACCTTTTGCTTTTAGAGATTGGATACCTATGTAAAGTGCTTAATAAATATTGTTTAGTACTATATATATATATATATATATATATATATATATATATATATATATATAAGTGTCTATTATACAAACTCAGGTAAATATGAACCAACTCATTTCTGACACATTTCTAAGCAGTCGTAAACAGAGGCTTCTAAAGAAAGAAGACATTAAAATCAGGTTTATAATGTCTGAAAAGTCTGGCAGGGGAGACAGGAGAGAAGAATGAAGCATGTTAGTGGGCTCTCTATGGTGCAGTTGTTGAAAGACACAAGCAGTTTCTCCTTAATATTGTTCCTCATGAGAACTCTTAGGAAGTACGGCCTTTGCAGGGCCTTTTTTTGTCCACCCAAAGGTGCTCAAGTTCCATGTGAGGCCCTGCAAATAAAGTGTAGCTCCGGAGTTATAAAGTGGAAATGTAAAAGGAATATACATTAGTATGACAAGTGGCTGAATCTGTTGGCATTTCCTTAAAGCGGGCAAAGTTGATGTTCAGCTCCTCTGCCAGTGAGGTGTTGCCTTCCTCAGCTGCAAGTTTAGCCCTTTAGTTGGTGAGATGCTGTATTCCCTGTCACAACTGCATGATGTTATTGCTGTCAAGATAGCCTTCTATCTTCCTTCTCTAACCCATTTTGACCACTCTGATGCCTCTTTACAGATTACATTGGGCTGTTTGATAGACAGTCCTGTTGCCAGACTTGAAAGAGGTATACTATCTGTAAATACCAAACGTCCTGATGTTCAAAGACATTCCAGTTTGTCCTGTCAAAACCAATCATTCTTACTTCCAACTAGTCAAATATTGACTCGGTGAGGGTATCCCTCTCGTCATACAGTAAATTAACGGACCAGGTAAATGATAGTTTGCGGACATTGTATCACGTGACCCGCGTCAAAAACTTTTAAATGATCAGAATCAAGTTTTTTACCAAGTAGATTTGCAATTACAAGGAATTTAACTTGGTGTTGATGGTACAGACAAATTGGATATATATACAGAAAACGTAATATATAGCTATATACAATATAAAACATACAATATAATATATACAATATATAGTATATAGCCATAGTAGACTGTGCGTTAATGTAACGCAGGAGGTCTGGAGATGCTACATGGGTATAGCTGAGTCCTGAACAGGGGAGGGGGAGAGGCAGTGTCAGTGTCATGGGGGTTTCTGGGCCTTGTTGATAAGGCTGGTAGCAGATGGGTAGCCTACAAAGTTAATTTGGTAATTTTAGGAAGGTATGGTAACTAGGTTTATGGTGTGAATAAAGGAGTGTATGGTAATTGGGTGTAGCTCGTTAGGTTGAGGGAT
>NW_015150486.1:1641586-1649090 GCF_000732505.1 Cyprinodon variegatus | reverse complement strand
CTGCGAGTGAAACCTTGAAAGCTTGCGAGATCAGGATGGTCTCACGAGGCTACTGTCCTGCACCCTGCGTGTGAATTATTGTAGAGGGGGGTAACCCCGTCGCATTAGTATCTAACGTGCAGGGTCTTGTCTGGAAGTCAATAATTGACTAGTTTGGAGGGAGAATATATTAGTCAAATCATTCCTGCAGCTACAGTACTGTTAGGCATCCTCCTGCTAGAATATGATGGTTTTCATGGTGTTTGGCAGTTTTTCTGAGGGGGGAAGTAAGTGGGAACTGAATGAAGAGATAAGTGACCGACTGACCCATGTGTTGAAGTGGTCTCTCCCTGCAGCCTAGCTTGATGTTCAAGTACACTTTGTCCAGGGTGTTAGCTCCCCTTATATCACATTTTACATGCTGATGGAATTTAGGGAGCCCTATCTTCAGGTCTGCATGGTTGAAGTCCCCTGCTATAATGTGCACAGCATCTGGATGGATGGCTAACACTGGCATATACTGTAGAAGTCCATTAGCTGATTTAACATTAGCATCTGGTGGTATGTAAACAGTACCAAGACTACAGTAAACTTTCTGGGGAAGAATTTGGTTCTGCAATTTACAGTAACAAACTCCAGGTCTGGGAAGCAGTAGCTGATCACTGTGTTTGTTTACCAGGTTCATGTACACATAGAGCCCCCCTCCTCTGCTCTTACTGGAGTTTTCCGCTCCATGCTGTGTCTTCTTCGATCAGAGGGGTGATGTGAGGCAGAGCGCAATGATTCCAACTCTAAGTTAAGATGAAATGGCTCTTTTAGCTGCCCATTTGCACAAAATAGCAACCTCTCTTTTTTTAGTTATTGTCTAAGTCATAAAAACCTTTTCTTTGTTCTCAAAAGGTCTTTATTTTGCCTTTTACTAACAGTGTGATGCAGAGATGTCATAAATTTGGCAGCACACAGACAGGAGAAGAATTTTTGTTTTATAGGCAATTGTTTTTTTCAGGGTTGGAAGAAAACAACTATATTTAATACACAATTTTAAAGGCTTTAAAAAGCATGATATAGGATCTTTAAAGAGACAGCCTGAGTATGTGCAATCATTTTTAGATAGACACACAGACAGACGGTAGGGAAAACAAGCAGGTTATGGTAGTGCAAACAGTCTTTGTTTGAGTGCATCGGCTGACTACTCAGGCTGTAAGGTGTTTATGATATTCATCAAAGAGACTGCCTGAGGGAAGAAATATCTTTGTGGCTCCTGCCTTTTTTTTTTTTTTTTTTTTTGCCAAAAACACTCTTTTTCAGTTTAGGATGTGTAAGGTCTACAAAATGTTAGTTGCCCTTTTTCTGAACCTGGATATGTACAAGCCTGGGTTAAGAGAAGGTAAGCCCCAATGATCCTTTCTTAGAATTAATAGATTTTTGGAGTTTGGACCTGTACTGTTTTGCAGCTAAGCTAAACCCCACTGTGATGGATGAGCACAAGCCAGACTGATTGACAGCAACATAGTAGATGACCATCAGCCACTATGGAATGTTGTGCTTTAGTTGGACTTCAGAATGGGTGTCTGCAAGAAACCAATAGTAATCTGTATGCTTTGGCGTTGTCCTTTGGAGATCTGCACGTTCTGGTATGATACCTGCTGTCATCTGCATAGTCAATCCAACTCCTTATGATCATATCTACATTATCAATGACCCTAACACCCCAGCATGGACTGATATCCCTGCTGCCCTCTGGGAAGAGGCTCCGAAGCATCCGATGCAGGTCCAGTAGATTCCGAAACAGCTTCTTCCCCACCGCCATCAGACAGCTGAACTGTTGAAAAAACTCTAAATCATGTCACAGACTCTGCATCAAACTGACAACACCAAAACACTGCAAAGTTGCACCATATTTATTATAATGCTTTGAACTTCCATATCATTGCGTTCTTTTACACCATGTTTTTTTCTCCCACACTGTTTAGATCTGCTGCACTTTATGAAATGAAAATGTCATGAGAGCTGAACAAAACAAATTTTCATTTTGTATACAAATAATATTTGTCTATGGTTGAAGTTTTGTTTCAATGTAATTCCCTCAAAATAATGCATTTGTTTGAAAACTACATGAATACAGTTGGAACAATTCAACCCGTAGATCTCATTTCAGAGAGGAAAGACGAAATAGTAAATGAAGATAAAATGAAGGTTTCAGCGGTCTGAATGGAGCTGGAAGAGGGAGATGTGTACAGCCTGCTGTGTGTGCCACAGGAGTCTGCTCACCATCTTTCTAGGTGTTAGGTCCCTGTGTCCTTTTACACACAGATGGAGTGTAGGTTCCAGGAAAAAGGAAAACAAAAAACAATCTTTTAGCCATCCTTATGGGTTCGACAATTTAATGACGCAATTCTATTTTGACCCAGGTCATTTCTCATCCTTTGGTGCCTTGTCTGGTTAAGATGGACCTGTTTTTACAGTTCTTGATACTTATAGAGTAGAAAGATGTGGTTTAAGAGAAGTTCTAACAATATACGCTGTTCATTGAAGGATTATCTATAAGCTGGCAGATTTAATAACTTTCTTTTTTTTTATTACATTTTTGCATCTTTCTCAATTTTGTGAGGCACAGCTTTTCTTCCTCCAGAAGAAAACACAAAACTATAGATTTTACAATCAATACATCTAAGTCCAGTGGACTCTTTGTTCTGATTTTAAAATTGTTTTATGTGTTTAGCGTTTGATACTGTAATTGTGCCAAATAAAATATCCCAAAAGGATATTGAGTAAAGCCATTTTGTCTCAACATCAAATAGTAATCCTTTAATTGTGAACTGTTTGCAAATTTTTACTTGGATCTGCTAGTTGCAAGTCTTTTATCTCTCTTTGGTTTAATGTGAAGCATATTTGCATTCCTTCCAACATAGGCATGGAGAGTAAAAGTAGAAGGTTCATTAATGAAAACTACGTAGATACCAAAACCTTTAGCTGAGACTACATGACTCAGCTGCAGAAACATTGAAAGTCTGCTATGATAAAAGAGTTTGGCACGGATTTTATGTTTATATAGAAATAAAAGTTTATCTTGAAGTTGGGAACGAGTTAAAATTAGCTTACAACATCTGTTGTTCTCCGTTTTGGAAAGCTGAGTCATTTCCAAAGTCAAGGAAAACGTAGCCCAATCAGGGTTGGATAAGTTTGTGTTCAGATGAACTGCAGATGTTCTTGATACCTCTCCACACATCTCGTTGTTCTGTGCCTTGTTTTCCTCCATCTTCCTCCCATAGTCCTTCTTTCCTGCTCTGATCCTCCATTAGAGCCCTCGATGAATTCTATGGTGCTCCTCTCTGTGCCCTCAGTTCAAAGCCCTTTTTTTCTGGTTCAGGAGGACTTTCAGCTCAGGGATGACCCAGGAGTTGTTTTCTGGAAAGCTCCATAGCCATCATGTAGGCAGAGTGCTCTCCACACACAAGGTCATGTAGTCAGTGATACATTCAGTCAGGCTGTTAAACATGCTCCAGTCTGTGGTTCTGAAACAATGCCTTTCTCAGTAGCCTCATCTGACCAAACTTTCACCGACCTCTTCTGCACTATTTTCCTTCTTACCACTGGTATGTAGTGGGGGAGACAAGATTGTGATCTGAGTGTCCTAGTGGGGGGCGGAGGTGTAGGTGTTTTTAACCTTTGCATAAAAAAGGTCCAGAATTTTATTGTCCCTTGTTTTACACGTGACGTACTGGGTGCGGGTGGGACGGTGGAACGGAGGGAGGCTTGATTGAAATCTCCAGTGATGAGCAGGAGAGTGCAGGGGTTCTGTGTCTGAAGCTTGATCACTGTGCCATGGATCCGCTGAATATGCAGCACCATTTTTAGAGTTTGGTAATAACCCACCAACCACCCCGCATATCGATATTAACCAAAAAGTTTGACATTTTTCTTATGCAAGTTTTGAGAACAATTGGGCTCGGGATCCGCGTTGAATTGTGGGACGTGGCGGCCATATTGAGGGCTACGCGAAGATCAGATCATAAAGCCAGCAAACAGTGGGAACACAGTAATCCATACAAAGGTAAGCTGTGTTCAGACGGGCTCTGTAACCTGCTAGTTTAGTAACTGCTAACCGTTAGTGCTAACAACCACTCACGCATGTACTTTTAACTAGCTGCTATGTGTTTCAAAGGTGTAGTTAGTAACGTTAAATTCCAACCCTCCCCAAACCCTCCGAGTGTCTCATGTATTTGAGCCTTTTCCTGCTGCCGTTTTTATTATTTTCCTGTAAAAGATCCCAACTTTGAAGGAAAGAAACAAAGTAGGCTATAAAATAAAAGCGTGCATCTTTAACTTACCAGAATGAAAACGCAGGGAACACACTCTAATTGACATCGGGATACTGTGGAAAGTTATGTTCGGTCGTCTTGCAGCCACGATCCAAGCTAGCCGACGAATCGTTATCTCTGACACTTGGTCTCCATGGTTACGCCTCCAGTCAGGAAAGCGGTGGAAAGTTAACTCATTTTCTATGTTTTTCCCATGGCGATCATGTGTCGCGCTGTTACAGGCCACAATACAGCAACGGTTTACCATGGTTGAAAACAAGTTAAGGTGAAATTAATCAAATTAAAACAAGGCTGAGAGGGAGCAGTAGTATGAGCAGCAGTAAAAGAGGCCATCAAGATGGCGTCATGACGACCAAACCCTATTGAATGTAACATGACAGGTAAGTTGCTTTAAATGCAGAGCACTTGGTTGCTGGGCAACTATATGCCCATAAGCACTAGCACAGGGATGTTAGTTGCATCTGGATCTGGATCTAAAGACGAGTTACACCCTTTTATTACAAGAACATGCAATGGGGCTCAGCCAATCCCATTTAGGGATGGGAAACACCCGTTTTAAAGTTATAAATTGTCTCTTGATCCTCTTCATCCATAATATATATACAACACCCTATTTGGAAAAAAATTCTTACACCAGTGTGAGTGAAACATAATAGTTGTTTAAAATCAGTAATAACAAATTAAAGTGTTGTTGAACATTTGAAGTTACTCTTAGCAAAGCAAGTCTGATGGAATCGTAGCTTTGGCAGGCAAACCAACTTACATAGTAAGCAATTGTTATAAATAAAAACACTTAAATAATTCAGAATAAAAACAACCACAAAACAGCAAGGAGTAAAAATATATACGAAAATAAATATAAAAGAGCATAAATGCAACATAAATGACTAAAACTAGTTAAAATCTACATAAAAGCAGAAAAGGGGTTGTTTGACTGCTTAACGAATGAACAGACTAAAGATATGTCTAGGGACCAGAATTAGTGGAACCCTTACAAGTATTTTACTTGTAACGTTGAGAAAAGGGGAAAATAAAGATTTAATAATTAGTAATATCAGCTGAAGACTGACCGCCCAGGGCTCTAAACGAATAAACAAAAATTTTAAAATAGACTGAAAAATGTATCAGTAACCAATGTAAAGAGTTTAAAAGTAAGGTTGACATGCTGTCCTTTTCTTGTGTAGGCTAAAAGCCTTGTAGCAGTATTCTGCACAAACTGCAGGCCAAAATAGTTCTTTTTCAAACACATAAAAAGGCAATTAAAATAAGGCAAGATGAAATAAAGCATCATTAAATATCCCAGTCTGCTAAGGCTCTACACTCTCTGGTATAAAACAGAAACAACCAATCACAGTGTGGGGGATGCGCTCATAATGGAGTAGCACTTTGCTGTAATCATAATAGTAAAAATTACAGCTGCAACAGAACAAGGATTTTGCATCACATCTATATCGGTTCTAAAGTCTTTCTCTTGACTCTATTAGTCCAGCCTTTTAAATGCAGCTTTTTCCCGCTCCTTTCCAGTCTAATATGCTGTGTAAGTCCATCTAGCTGGCCAGGCTAATAGGTTTTGTCTATCTGGTAAGATCTGGAAAGTGTGGAACAGTGTTGTGCAGATTACTATTTTAAAGTAATGAAAAACCAACAAATAAAAAATAAAACTAAACCTATGGTTAAGACAAGAATAAGTACTTCATCCGAGTATGTTGTTAACGTCTTGAACTCCTGATGAATATCCAAGGTGACCTTACTCATAGAATTATGAGACAGAAAAAGTTGTTTTTAATACTATTCTTTTATACTTATAGTCTATGTTGAGCTACTTAGGAAATATTTAAGAAGATTATATTTTTCATTGGATAAGACACCTTTCACTAATTTTACCAGGGGATTATGTTGCATTTACAGCCAAGAGAACAGATGCCTGCTGTTACTGACACCTCCTCAATGACACAGCTTGTCTGAGCAAGACAAACTCAGTGGTAAGTTAGGCAACATCCCAGGGTCTTGGTTCGGATCGCTGATTCCAGAAGCTAAAATATCACCTAAAAGTTTACAAAGCCTGAAAAATAATAACACCCAATTCTGACAGTTTCATGTCAGTAAAGAAATTTGAACAGACTGCTATAAATATTGAAGTATAGACACTGTTTTGGCAAAATGTCATATATCAGAGGGCCATCTGTCAAATAGGCTAACATCTGTGAGATCCATCTGGGCTGAACATTCTGTCTCAGTCTCTTTTTAGTTAGTTCATTGCATTAACATAAATCTCTATGTAATCTTTCTTACACACTGATTTTTTCCCCAGCTTTTATTTAATTAAGAGATCAAAAACTTGTAGAGTTTTAAATCTCAAGGGATTTCCCTGGTCAGGACAGATGGTTGTTCAAGACAATAAAAGTTACAACTTTAAAATCATTGATGTTTACCCATCCAATAAATCACACAACATTCACTATAACTTCAAACACCATAAAAAACAAAACAAATATATATATATACTACAGATAATACAATGTTTGTAGTCCTGTTTCTTGTTAATTTCAAAGTGTATTTTAGACATGCCTTTTTTCATGTCCGATGTAATTTTAATCTTAAATGCCTGCACATGAAAGACACAATATGTTGTGTAATAACTTTATATTTAATAGCAGGGGTGGCAAATATGTTAGTGCTGTCAGGATCCCAGTTTTTGTGTGCGTCTGTTTGTCTTGTCTTTTGTGTTTCTCCCTTCCACCACCAGGAGGCGCCTGGCTCTGGTTCGCTTCCTCACACACCTGCAAGCTGTTGCCTCATCACCAGACTACTCTTAAGCTGCTGGTTGCCACTACTTTGACGTGTTTGCCAGTTTGGGGTACTCTAGCCAAGCCTTGTTTATGCTGAGTCTAATCTGAGTTTTTGCATTTTGAGTTTTGTTCTCTTGAGTTTTACTGAGCGCTTGTTTCTCCCTGAGTCTTAACTTTGTTTGTTTTTTGCCTTTCGGCAGGAAGCCTTCCTGCAAACTGGACCTTTTCGGATCGCCTTCTCCCAAGTGGGATCAACTGAGTCTTACACTGAGCGACGGATTCCAAACAGGAGGTTTGGATCCAGCCACCTTTGGGTATGCTGAGATCTCTCTCTGTATAAGGAAGTCATCTTCACCATGACCCGTTCAAGTACCACAGGAAGACTGAGTTGCAACCAGCGGCTGCATCATTCCA
>NW_015150486.1:1639276-1641517 GCF_000732505.1 Cyprinodon variegatus | reverse complement strand
AATACCTCACCTTCAAGATTAACAACTCCAATTTCCCACTGAGCCAGAATCTAACAGTCTGTCTTCCCCTCGTCTTCCAGTTTCCCGGCCAAGCAGAGTTCAGGGGAACTCTGTACTGAACTCAAAATACTCTTCAATAAAACCTGTTGAAACTTTTACTCTGTGTCCCTCTGTTTGGCTTCACTGCATGTGGGTCCGAGCTTTAGATAAAATCCTGACAAGTGCAAACAGATCTGCAGTGTAAATATCGCCCTTGACAATGTTGTCAGCTCATCGGCCTGCAGGTGGCGCAGTGGTTAGTGCGCACGACCCATGTACTAAGGCCTTAGTCCTCGACGCAGCCGATCCAGCTTTGAATACGACCTGTGGTTCTTTGCCGCATGTCTCTCCCCCTCTCTCATACCCCTTTCCTGTCAGCCTAATGTAAAAAAATAAAAACACAATTCTATCAGCTCACACTTTTCGGCTCTAGTGTGAGTCAAGAGAATTGGCTCCTGGATAGGTGTACAAACATCTTCTGAGAAACCTGAGTGATAGTCAAGTAACCTTTCAATTCAAGCCTGTTTTGTGGTTAAAGGAGCAACGAGATAATTTTCTCCACAAGGTAGAGAACTGTCTGTAGTCCAAAAACAAGACCACATGTTAATATCACTTTCTATCAAGCTCAATAACATGACATTGGGTCATTTGTAAATACTAATAAAAAATGCTAATAATTCAGACTGAGTATACATTATGTCCTTTATAAAATGATCTACTTCTCTGTTTATGCCAACAATCTATTTTTTTTTTATTATTATTTTTTTAATACAATGTAAGATTTATTGTTCCCCTCATCTCAAAATTGTGCTCTATATTAAAAGAGACAACTCACACAAGCATCGATCAGTGTAAATACTCATTATTACAACACAGAATACACAAAGCAAAGACATTTACTGGGTTATATCACTGACTTACACAAAAACTTTGAAAATCCTCCCTGTTATCCATTTCCTTAGTACAGCACATAAGCTCCATTTGGACACTATTAAAATGTTTAAGCCTTTTCTGGGAATTGGATGTAGATCTGCTGCCTCTGATTTAGTGATTTGTGTGTTCAATTTAAACTTGTTGGCTGAAGAAGGGACACCTCACTTTATTTTACTGGTCAGCAGAGTTTACAGGGGTTACATCTATTACTTTTATACAAAGTCAGAAATTGCTGTTTGGATATTTTATGTCCAACTCCACTATTTTCTTTTGATCCATTCTTTGCTCATAACTTTCTCCTGTTCCTCTTTATAAATTCTCTCTCATCTACATCCTTTTAAAAGCCCAGTTACTCTTCTTTCTGAGTTCTCCTGTCTAAGGAACCTGCTGATCGTATTCGAACTTTTCTTTCTTAGATGTATAATCATTTGCTGGTTTCATGCGGGGATTTTTTTGCGCTCATGTGTCCAATCTGTTTTTAGTCTAACTCCCTAGAGATCAAAACGTCCACATTCTCACCAGGAAAACAGGATTAGTTGGCCTGTGTGATTTGACAACAGCAACGATGTCCAGATGGACAGACATGAATGGGGTTACGGAGTGTGAAGCATCTTGCTTTAGAAAAATATTTTGGTATAACGAGGGCGTATGGTGTAGGTGCAGGAGAATCACACAATTCAGTCGCTGTATGAGAGAAAATACATTTCTAATTCAAACGTGTGAAAGAACTAGCTAGTCACACCAAAACAAATCCACTTTATTTCCATTTGTTTATTTCGTTTTTGGTGTTTATGTATACATTTTGTAACTGCTTTAAGTACTGGCACATTTTAAAATGTTTATTAAAATCCTATTATTGAGGGGAAATACAACATTTTCAGATGGAATCAAACTTTGTGTTGAGAGTTGACCATGAATTATGTGCTTGCACAGAAAAAAGTTTTTTAGTTTGAGGTGTTTTAATCTGGCCAAACACACTCTAATGTTCAAAGCTACAATGATATCAGTATTTGTTTTGTTTTTAATACAGGGTCAGAAATGTCATCTTAAACTGGATAGATACTGTAGTATATTTTGGTGAAATTATATTTGTCGCAAAAACAAATGATTAGTATCCGATATTATTGAGAAATGTGCCCGAAGTGTTGAGGGTAAAGCTGAGTCCTGGGGTCCATTGCATGAAGCAGGTTTAACAAACTCAGATTAAGATCTGCATCTATAAATTATATATATATATATATATATATATATATATATATATATATATAT
>NW_015150486.1:1634510-1637811 GCF_000732505.1 Cyprinodon variegatus | reverse complement strand
ACTTGTTTCAGAGGAATATAAACAGGAGTTATAACATCAAGGAAGGCTGATATAGCACCCTTCCACCAATTACCTAAATAAAAGAGGAGGACATAAATTGTTCTTTGTTCAGAGTGTGCCATTGTGTTTTTTTTTATTTTTTTGGTTTGATCACCCGGTTCCAATCAGAGGAGGAATGTTTCTCTCATAGTGAAAAAAAACTGCCATAAACACTTAACAGTAACAGAAAATATTGTTCATAAATAACTGTTCAGCTAGTTTTCACTATGTAAAACACCAAAACAAACATTTAATATGAAAAAGTTAGATTCATGAGTGATTAATCTTTTATGATTGTTTGCTTTTCTCTGTCTTTTTCTTGACATTTAACAAATACCGAGAAATTTCAACAATAGCTGTAAATCTTCAAGACTTAAATAACGCTGTCATTTGTTTTACTGTTTGCCATTTCTCATCTCTATTTTTCACACAATAATGAAACACAGCAGACTCCCACTGAGTATTTATCTACCTCAACAGCCAACATGCTAACTAATCATGGATATCAGGTGTAATAGCTGCCTAACACAGCTGCTTTTTTTTGTATCGTTGCTGTATTGGATATAAAGTCAATTTAAAGGCTAAAAATAAAGTTTATAATGTGGAACTTTTAGTCTTATTAACCTAAGATGACCTTTAGCTCCTAATGCAGTAAGCCCCAATTTTTATCTTCTGCTACAATATGTACTTATAAACAAATAGAATGTTGTTGTGCATTTAGATATCTATAATATTAAGTAAATATTTAGACTCTGAGGGTGACGATATATAATAGCTGATCTTGCTTGGTAGGATTAGCCATTGATGCTAATGTCTGTTGACTTGCTCACAGTAGCAATAACAAAGTAAAATGCAACATTGTGCTGCTTTTCTATAGAATTTCGAGTCAACAGGCACCAAGGGGAGTGATACGTGTTTACAATGCTTTCCTATTGACAAGAAGAAGAGAAAGCAGTGGGAAGATGCTTGTGGACGGGCACAACTTCCCAAAGATCCACAGCCGTGTTCTCAACATTTTTCTCCCGATGCGTTCGAGGCCTTTAGTCAACCACAACTGCAGAAAGAGCTCACCGGAGCAGTTGGGTATAAGCGAATACTAAGACCACCATTTTCCAACACAAAGGGCCCAAATGTTGCTTTACGCGTCAGTGAGGTCCGCACGGCCAAAGTACGTCATTTTGGGCTTCCATGCCCCTCTGTGGGGACCTAGGATAATTCGTAACTAGCATTTTTTCAGTCTTTTATCAATATTGTTTTACTAAAGCCCTCAAGGGATATATAGCTGTTTTCAGTTTGTCTGAGTTCTGTATTTGTCCCTATCAAACTTTACAACTAAAACCAATCTGTGTCAGAAATCAAGGGTAAAGTGATGCAAGAAATTTCATAACATCTTAGATCGTTAATATTTTTCCTTTTTCCATGTTTCTGTTTCTGACTAATCCGTTTACCAAGATGGTGTCATGATTCATGACACTAGTGCTGGTTTAATCTATCCTTCAACACACTGGTAAGCTCTGTCCTGTTCCAAGTCGGCCTTCATCAGATCCACCTGCTCACCTGACTATATAACCAGCTCGAGCCATCAGTGAGTTTTGTTCAGCATTCCTGTTGCCTTCCTGCTTGAATCTGACCCTTATTCCTAATTCTCTGTGCCTGCCTAAACCCTATCAAAGCTGTCATAGTGTGATTTCTGAGTCGGATTTCTTACTCTGGTCTGTTTTATCATTCTGTTTGTCTCTGCTCTCACGGATTTGACCCTGTGCATTTCCCTGAACCAACAAGTAATTGTCAAAGGGGGATTCCTTCAATCCAGCCTGGACAGATTAAGGAATCCTCAGAGATTCACCAGATGGGGAGAATTTTCGTGAACCAAATTACAAAATGTCATAGAGCAAAAATCCACAAGAGCTGTACCTCCATCCTGGAGAGAAATATCAGCTGTGCTTCTGCCATAAACACCTTTGTTTATAGATGTTCCAGATCAACCTGTTTTTCAGTGATGTCCTGTTTCTCTAACTGTGACTGGCTGGATGTGCTCTCTTCTTACTCTGACACGTGGGCTAGCTCGGAGCTTGTCTGCCTGGCTCTGTGTTTCCTGCCCGGGGCCGCCTTTGGAGCTGATTTACAGTTGCCTTTTGTATCTCTGCTTCTGTTTCCTTGAAATAGTCGGCCTCTGCAGATGGCCGCTCACACTGAATCTGGTTCGGCTGGAGGTTTCTTCCTGTTAAAAGGGAGATTTTCCTCTCCACTGTCGCTACAAGCATGCTTAGTGTGAGAGATTGCCTTCGAGTCAATGAGTTGATGCAATCAACTGGTTTTCCTTAGATAGAAAGCTTCAATTCAAATTGACTGTATCATGTAGTGAATTGTAAAATGCCTTGAGATGAGGTGTTGTGAATTGGCACAATATAAATAAAATTGAAATTAATTGAAATTCAGAGCAAAACCAGTAACTGTTAAGAAGAACTATGGCTACATGAAGGCTACTGTATGCTGATAGATGTCCTCTCGTCTGTATCACATTCATGCAAGGACATGAAAGAGAGTCAAATTCATATCATGGCTCCACAAGCCAGACTGACGGACTGGTAAATGTACTTATTTGTCTGCCTTTATTGGAATAAAATTGTAAAACTTTAATACTAAATTTGAGTTATTTAAAGAGTTGAATAATGAACGTGTGCATGCTTTTGAAGAAAAAAAACATTTGGAATATTGATGAAGCAATGTTGGAACTAATGTTTATCAGCTGAAACAACACAGTTCCATCAAAAGAGTCCTTTTTATTCCCCATTTGCATATTCCTTTTTAATAGTGTGATGTCATGCAGCAAATTACTCCTGAACTTAAGGCTTCAGATTCTTATTCAAGCGCGCTTTAATTTCAGTCCAACACTTAATAGTAAATCAAGATTTTTTTCCTTGCAATTTTAAAGCACTGAACTTTCAAGAAGAATTCTTGTGGAAAATAAGTTGAAAATTGTACGTGTTGAAAAAAGAATATGTTACATTTATTTTCGGTTATCACATTTCTTAAACCATAGTCTATATGTCAACAATTTTTTGTGGGTTATGACTGCTCTCAAAAGTTTCTCATTTTATCATTGATGCTCATTGTCAAACTAACCAGTATTAAGTTTAACTGACATAACAAACATTATGTCTAGAAAAACTTATTGTTTTAGTAACTAAGCAAGTGTTTTGTAAGTTCTGGATGGGATAAGTTAAAATGAAGCTCTAGCGGAAGTTCAATTGAAGAAACT
>NW_015150486.1:1631314-1633377 GCF_000732505.1 Cyprinodon variegatus | reverse complement strand
CACACGATAAAGAACTTAATCTGGAACAAGTTCAGGGCTGGTTCACTAGAGTCTTGACTGGGACCGGAGACTGTTGGTTAGCAGAGTTTATAAGAAGCTAAGCATCTAGCTTCAGGCTTTGCATGGCAGACCTTGATCTGAGCTTCCAGCTCACTGCAGAGAACAACAGGGAACATCCACTTAGGATTCTTCAGGGTGATTCCTCATAGGAACCTTCAGGTTGGCTCACCAGGGCAGATTAGCAGGTTAAGCTCTCCTAGAGCTTCAGGCTTGAGACTGGTTTCCTGTGATGCAGCTCTTCCTGAGCTTCAGACCAGAGACAGGTTTCCTGTGAGGCACAGACAAAGGAGAGATTAGAATCAGATCTCACTCTAGAGACTACCAAGATTTAATCTGTAACAGAGGCTCAGGAAGCTAACCAACTAAGATCAACACTGCGGCGTTGAGGCAAGGTCTGAAGGCAGGTTATATAGCAGTGGATCCTCTGATGATGAGATGGGCCACAGGAGTGTTGGAGGCTCAGTTCAGGAGGACCCACGACGCACTCTGCTGGAGGAAGGTGGTAAAGCTCCAGATCCCAACAGTAACTCCAGTCTAAGAGAAAGTAACAAAGAACAGAAGAGGATCCTCGGCGCCCTCTGGTGGGCAAGCCTGAGGATCCCAACACCTCAGGCTTTCCGCACTTTTACAATTTTCTGGAAGTTTGTTCCATGTGGGTGTGACACACTGCTTCTTATCGTTCACCTGGCTCGTTTGTTAAGCCAGGAGTGCACCTCAAACCCCATCACATACTCCACACAAGAGGAAGAAAGTAAAAAATTTACCTAGTGCCGCAAAAAGGGCCAAAGTCTGATCAGTGGTGGAATAAGACCAAAGTAAAGGGGTTGTTCAACAAGGAGGGAGCTCAGACCTACCCTTTAAATTCTAAAAAGGTAAAACTTTCAGTTAAAAATAACTGAGATATTTATAACCTTCTTATCTCAGATCACATTATGCCTCTAAACTAAACACCAGCAGACTGCGAGCCTTTCAAAGCGTTTGCACAACATGAGTGTCCTTTTCAGCTTGTCTCAAGAAGGTGGTGAATTACTGTAAAAACTAAACTTGCACATTCTCCTTTAGATGGAAAAAAAGAATGTACCTCCACTTTTGTTTTTCATGCTCTTTTTCATTGTGATATTTCACACAATAGAAGCTGTGCTAAACAACATGTTGTAAAACAAATGTAGCCTACATATTCTTCAGTGTCCTGCTTTTATAGTGCTGCTAATATATGGGCACGAACACAGGGAAATATTGATTTACAGCAATAATGGGTTCCATACTTTGCTGTTTACAGTACTTGATCTTCAATCAGGTTTTCTTCACTTGTATTTCTACAGTGATTTGATCACTGCACATTGGTCAACAACAATTTCTACAATTACATTCGGACCAAACCTTTTAATTACATACTTTGTGTCCGTTCCCATTCAGGCATATAAAGCACTTGATTTTATAGCCAAGAATGCTATTCCATGCCTCTGTAACTGATACTGGCTTATTTATTGCTTCAGGGCAACATTAACACCTGTTTTGTAAACATCCCCATTAGTTAATAAAGATAAATAGTTTTTTTCTTTAATTAGTATTTACCCCACTTTTGAAGAGATACATAATACAGACTGTGAGGTAGTTTGGTCGAGGGTCAATAAGGTGAATTCCTTTTCTCTCTGACAAAACATTTTTTTTCCTCGAGCTTCCAAGAGCTCAGGCCTTATATAATCAAGTGGCAACACACCTGCACTTGAGTGGACCAAGCCTCAATTAAACAGGTAAAAATAAAAATACAAACTCCAAACAGAGAAACAAGAATAAACTTAATATAATTTACAAACTCATCTACATAAAGAAAGATTCTGCAAAATAAACAGTGTGAAACAAGATAACTCAAAAAGTTACTTTAAAGAAAAACAAACAAAGCATAACTCAAAAGGAAACCCTCTAAATGGTAGAACCCAGCAAAGTAATGGATGACATCATTTATTCAATTTAGTAGGAAACACTTAAACAATGGTGAGTAA
>NW_015150486.1:1627033-1630474 GCF_000732505.1 Cyprinodon variegatus | reverse complement strand
TTTTTGCTAAAGCTTCATAAATACAGCCTGTTAACAAAGGTATTTAAAGTATGCTCTGTTTTTTACAAATTCAATTAACAATGCACAATTCAAACTGCTATAACTGTTACCAACGTGTCTCTTGGAACACATTATTGCAACGGAAAAATATCTGCCCCCACCAGATCTCTTTTTTATGTTCCCCTTGAGTATTTCTATATTATAAGATTGTATGTATGACTCTGGATAAGGCTTATTTAACACAGCTCAGTTACATTTAAAACTCGTCACCCATACCTCTGATCACTATCAATGATCTACCCGTTTCTTTTTTTTTATTTTCTTAGCCATGCTTCCTTAGTTTGATGCTAAGAATGTGAGAATTACATCTTAAAGAAATGTTAATATTTCATTATAAGGTTTTAAATGTGAACTTTCGAAAATGGTTTGGTCAAGATTTAAATTTTGTTGTGTAGTGAAGCAAAAGGCTTGGAGGCGACACAGAGAATGCAGCTTTTTCTGACCAGGTAAAATTGCTAATTGTAAATTATAGTCAGTCTTCTCCAATTAAGAATGACTGAAAGAATAAGTAATTTTGATTAAATAGATTTAAGTTTTTTCTCTGACATAAAATGTGTATTTAACCTTGATCAACTACATTTATTATTTAGTAAACACAAGGGATTCATTATACTTTCAATACTGAAATAACATTTGTTTTCCTTCTGCATCATATATCAGTTTTTTAAAAGGTTTTTGGTCATAGATCAAAGAGAATATTCACTCATGGAGGGATACATCTCACACAGAGCGTATAATGTACATTTATTCTCAGAGGGTTTATAAAAAGAAATATTAATCATGTTCCTTGATGACACTGCTTTTGAAGCAGTCACTGAAAATGTTGCATTAGGTTTGGAGGCCCTTTCCATCTAGAGATTAAGTGTTAATTAACAGAGTAAATGAAGTGTGGGAAAGAGATTAAAATAATCATTATTCAGGTTTTCTATAACCATAAAACTCCACCCCCTCAATAATTCACAAACTAGGTTGATAGCTTGCTTAGAAACGAAGGGAAAAAAAACAAACAAAAAAGTCTGTTTCGAAAAAAAAAAAGCTGCAATAAGAATTATTCTTTCACAGCCTTTTCTTTGTTTTGTTTGTTATATTTAGTTCTAGATTGCTAGAATAGGAGCTAAATGAAAAAAAAAGTGGTTACAGGTTCAAACACTTTTGGCTGATGTGGAGGTTGAGTGTTAAAGGACCACAGACTTGGCAGACAGAAGCATACTGACAGTTTCTCACATGGATACACACTGATTTAAACAGGGAAGCTAAGTAAACATACCATAGAAGGACTTATCCAGAATTACTAAACAAGAAAAATTGTGCTCACAATACTGATTTGGACACCTTACTTTGATGTATTAGATATCTATTAACTTCATTAGTAAACAAAATATGCAAAAGAAAAAAAATTTAAATTAAAAAACAACATATTTTACTGAGAAACTTAAATTAAATGTTTTTTTAGTCTTTACAGACTTTACATTAATATGTTAATGGTTTTAGATTTGTGTTAATTAGATGTTTAATTCATGCCAGATTGTAGAAATGTCAGGACTCCAGTCTGTGTGTTTGTCTTTTTGTGTTGTTCTCCCTTCCACCAGCAGGAGGCGCCTGGTTCTGGTCCGCCTGCTCAGACACCTGATGATGGTTGCCTCGTTAGTGGAGTGCTCTTAAGCTGCTGATTGCCACTACCTCGACGCCAGAGTGTTTGCCAGTTTTGGAAAGTCATCCTGCAAACTGGATCCTTCCGGACCTTCTCTCCCTGAAGGAATCAACTGAGCCTCAAACAGAGCTGGGGATTCAAACAGGAGGTTTGGATCCTTCTTCCTTGAAGAGGACACTGAGTTCACCAATAACCATCCGAGTTCTGGGTAAACCCTGTTCCGCCCTCCACCGAATCAGAATAACACAGGAAAAGAGCACACAGATTGGAGTCAAAGATCCTACAACTTCTCTGGAAAAGTGAGTCAACCACCAGATCGCCTTCTCCATATCCACGAATGAAACTTCCCACTGAGCCTGAACTAACCGTTTGTCTTCCCTTCACCTTCCAGTTCCGGTCGAGCTGAGCACTGGAAAAAAGATCTAGAAATAAGTAAAAATGTCTTATTTTAAATGTAAATTGTCTTGTTCCAGTGGGAAAATGTCTCTTTTGCCTCCTCAAGCCAAGAAAAATCAATTTATTTTAAGAAAAAATTACTTATGCCTAAACTCTTCAATAAACCTGTTAAACTTTTTACCTGTGTCTCTCTGAATTGGTTTTACTGCATGTGGGTCCGAGCTGTATGAAAATGCTGTATGGAAATGTTACTATACAGATACTGCTAAGGTTTTTCTCTCAAAGACACACGATTTAATGTGTATGCCAAAGACTCTCCTAGGAATCCACTTTGTTTTAAAACATTGTCTAGAATTGCTGTTGAGGGATACTATTTGTCAAAATAAGTGAGGTCTTCAAGCCACAAAATTGTTTATTTTCCACTTAGAGGGACTTTCACCGAAAGGCCAAAACAGTGTTTTCACCAGATTGTTGAGATTAGGTTGGTCAGGTAGGGGGCACATATATGTAGTTTGCTAACACGTGCTACGTTACAATCCAATCGTCATGTTAATTTTGAGCAAACTTTTAAAACTTCAGATTCAAAATTGAAGTGAAATAGACAGCCTCCAAAAACATTATTTCCTTAAGTTGTCATTAGCGTTGCTAATATTAACTGAAGTTCACGAACAAGTCCTCATACGAACAACACTTTTAGGACAATCCATGATACTTGATTTGCAGTTGCAAGCCGTTAATTTGGGAGCCAATTTAATATCAATATTAGCCACTATCTCTTCACGTCACCCGTGTGCCAAATGAGTTTGAATGTTATTTTCAATGCATGCTGCATGCCTTGAAGGCAGCATGCTGATCACGTTATCAGTGAGTGAGTTCCAGACACAGAGTGCTAACTTGAAAGAGAGAAAAAGATTGTGTGAGCCTGATTATTCGTTTGTGTGGTGTGGGATCAGTTTATCGCCTTTGAGTTGGAGGAAACAACAAGAAAATGTGTCTGAAGGATGGAAGATGGTAGCCCTCAAGATCCATAATTAGGCACCTGTGTTGTACAGAAATTAAACATCCTAAGAGTTAGTACATGATTCCCCTAAGCAGTAATACATTCCCCCACAAATGTTTTACAGGACATATTAAAGAAAGAAAAAATGCAGAAAATCTGATTTTCATTCAGCCTAAATCTGATGTGCTCATTACTTTTACAAATAAATCCTAATGCAAGCATATTCTTTAAAGTTTTTGTTAAATGTTCTTACAATTCTGGTGTGAAACACAATGTCATTTAGTATAACACAAGTCACAGTATGAGTTGAAGATTTAGACTGACCCAAGGAAAC
>NW_015150486.1:1619572-1625383 GCF_000732505.1 Cyprinodon variegatus | reverse complement strand
CTCAGTAAAACTCTATGAGATCTCAGCTTGACTAGAGGACAAAAAATTTAAAATGTTAAACTCAGACTAGACTCAGAATAAAACAAGGCTTGGCTAGAGTACCCAAAACTGGCAAACACTCTGGCATCGAAGTAGTGGCAACCAGCAGCTTAAGAGCAGTCCGGTGATGAGGTAAACGCTTGCAGGTGCGTGAGGAGGCGAACCGGAGCCAGGCGCCTCCTGGTGGTGGAAGGGAGAAACACAACAGACAAGACAAACAGACAAACACAAAAACAGGGATCCTGACAATATTCTCTGTCTGATTCAAGAAACAAGTCAATTTAGCTGGAGGAATCATGTTAGTAAAAGCATGTTAGTAAAATTAAAATAGCAAATTAAACCCAAAACTCTGGTAGAGACGAGGTTATTCCTTCTTTTTTCCACCTGACACAAACATTTTATTATTATAAGATAAAACTTGAAATGGAAAGCTGTTGTATATTACATTTTGGTTCTTAAAGCTGGGAATATTGTTTTTTGAAATTCAATATTAGTCTTTAAATGCATGGATAAATTTAAAGAATTATTAAACAAGTACTGTGCAATTGGTGGCTTTTTGTTTAAATGTGGAGGAGTTTGTTTAAAACAGGCTTTACTGGTCTTCTCCTTTGAGCCAACCCCATAAAATAAAATAAGTGATGTGGTCATGTTTCTTTTGGTTTTATTGTGCAACTTGCTTCATTAGGTACAAATGATCCTTTTTGCTACATATACAGTCATCCTGGGTTCTCATTATCATTATTTTTCAGTTTGAATTTGTGTGGTAGAAGCTGTATGGAGGAGGAACACAGTGGGTAGCATCATCTTACAATGTCACTGATTACCAACGCCTTTTCTCTCGTTTCTTCATCACTCTGCTGTTCTCATTCTATTGTAACAACTCTCTTTTTACCCACTGTTTCCATTGGGTTTTATATTCAAATGTCTGTTTACATTATGTTTTCATTATCTGTATACATTAAAGTCATTAAAACGGTTTATTTATCAATAATGCTCCTGGGTTGATGTGTAAAGGACAGTTTTGCATCAGATAATGAAGCTATAATTATGGAAAGGGGCTCACAGCAGCAAACACTAAATAGTTGACTGTCTTTTTAATATCAAATTTAAGCAAAAATATTTTCTGGCAACCTGCTGTGTCTGCATATTTATTCAAAGAGCTTAGTCAATTGTGTATTTAGCTCTATTTTAAAACAATTATTATGAGAGATTAAAAGAAAAGGGTAAGTGAGCTTCAGACAGGTTTTTCAAATGGAAACATACCATACAGGCAGTTATTCAGATAGAATGGATTAAATCAAATTAGGGCTGTGGGGTTTTAGCTGACTGCACTTTGTTACTGCTGATGTTTTCCATGTAGGAGTAAAAGCTTTATAATAACTAATAGAGAAAAAAAACTCCTTTACTGTTAGAGTCAGATGAACTATGTCCCTTTTCTTTTTTGCCATTGATTTATTTAATGTTCTGCTTTAAAAAGAAACATGAAATGTAATCAAAATAGGTAAATCAAAGACAGAAACTTAATTTTCCAAACTGCAGCCGAATATTCTAAAGCTGTGTAAAGAAAAACTCTTATAGGGGTCATAGAATGCAAAACCAAGTTTACGTTGTCATAGATGAATAACGNACAAACAGGACAAACAACCATTCACACACAAACTCATACCTAAGGAGAATTTAAAGAGGCTAATTAACCCTAAAAGTCATATTTTTGGACTGTGGGAGGAAGCCGGAGTACCCAGAGAGAACCCATGCATGCACCCCGGCCGGGATTAAAACCCAGAACCTTCTTGCTGCAAGGCAGCAGTGCTACCCATGCACTGTGCACCAACCCCCGAAAACAACATCATGAATCAGTTCATGAATTCAACTCTGTGGTCTAACCTTCAAAATGTGTATTTCCATTACGTGTCAAACTGAGGAGATTGTAATTAGGAAAATAAATTTGCTAAAAGCAAACCTTGCAGTTTTAAAGGCAACTTATGTATAAAAAGTTTTTCTTTACCATGAGGTGGTTTTTTGCACATATCAACGTTCTTATCTTCATAGCAATAACTTATCGCTAGCAAAACAGCAATGGAAACACTTTTTTCCACTTTCCATGGTTTACGTAATCTCGAACTGGACTTTACTTGACCTGTAAAAAGACATTTTGCGCATATTTGTAATAGAAACGCAGCTACTGTGTCATTTGAAGGAAATCTTCCATTCACCTTGACCAAATCTGATTGGCATTGTGATGGATAAATTGTTTTTCCTTATAGTGTTGCATGAAAATCTCACGTCAAACAAAGTAGGAATATATGACATTGAGAGTGAAATATTGTTGTATGCCTGTCATTGTGCTCAAATGATCAAAATAGGTGCTCCGTTATTCTATCTCAGTTGTTCAACCTTTCTGATTGGTATTGTAGTAAATTTAACTGTAACTTTTTTCTTTTTAAACCACCAAGATGTTGTTATGTCTTCTCAGCATTACATCATGTCACTGCCTCTCTGATGAATTAATCAGGACATAAGAGCAGGCAGATTTGATTTCAACAGCAGGGCACTGTATTCTAAGTGTCACTAATGTTTTTGTATAATTTACAGTCTTATGATCCTGCCCAATGTTGTAAATAACGAAAATAAATATAGTGAACAGTAGCAACAGTAAAATGCTTTGTCTCTATCTTGTTGAAGCATCTGACATGGAATGACATCATTGCTTTTTGTGCGTTCAAATTTCCTCATTTCTCTGTGAGATAGGATGTTTCTAATAAATTAATTGAATCAAATAATTGTATACCTGAGAACTTTTTCAATGCCCCCTATGTTTAAATACCATTTGGAATGCATTATTCCGGAAATGTTCATACTTCTGCCGGGACTAAAATCAGAACTACTTTCATTTAACAAAGAATTTTGTTTTCCATTATAAATGAAACTACAGGTATTGCTCAAAGACAATGAATCAATGTCCAGTGGAAAAAAGGTTTTGTGTCTGTCTCGTCTCCTGCTCGTCCACTGTTCCTCCCCTGCTGAGTCCTCTGGGTTTTTGGCTCTTTACGTGGGGAGTTTCAGTTTATATCCCAGTAAGCCTGGCTCCAAGGTGGAGACCAGTTTAAAGGTCCTGCTCAAGTACTGGTTCCACGTCCTGTCCCGGCTACCCTCTTCCACTGCCCTTCTGCACTTGATCCTGTCTGCTCCATCGCGTGTCTGTCTGATCACGCTTCTGGACTCTGAACCTGCCTGGGAGCGCTGGGCTGCCTGGAAACCTGGATCCTGCCTGTTCTGAATCCCTTTCCAGGATCTGCTTCCTGCAACTCACTGAGATCATCATCTTCTGTCATGTGATCGTGGTCACTTACCTGTGTTTCTGCCACCAGAGTGTCTGAGATTGGGCAGTGCCCCGCCCCCCTCCTGCAGCATCCAAGAGTCGGAGATCCTAGCAGCTCCACTTTAGTTTTGTTTGCTTTGGTTTTAATAAACTTTTTGAACTTTTCTACTGACTGTCTCCCCTTGAATACTGGGTCCTTCTATCCCGTTTTTTTGGCATTAATTGTATTTTGATTACTTAAGTACTTTTAAATATTGTACTTTTGAATACTTAAGTATTTTTCAAAAGTCAGTATTTCAATACTTTAACTTGAGCAGATTTATGAAAGAGTAAAATTTACCTGTAGTTAAGTAACATTTGATTATGAATATCAATACTTTGACTTAAGTAATACTGTTGAGTACCTTGTCCACCACTGCTAGTACTATAGTTTAAAGCGTGACCTATAACTGTGATGAAAACAAGAGCCGCCAATTCCACAACCGAACCAAAATTTAAACTGGCAATACAGGAAACGTACCCATAGCTGCTGCTATCACATCTCTCTTGTCAGGATTCAGAGTTCATGTTTCAAAGGAAAAAAGTAACTTGTTGTGGTTTTTCATGCCGCTTGCTGACATTTTCATATGCGACACGTGTCTGACTAAAACCAAACATTGGTAGAAGGGCAATGAGTATTCCTTCACCAAATCAGCTCAGAAGGTTCTGCTCATTGCTTCTTATTTCCTGTAACGTTCGATGGGGGTAGTCACAGATTTATTAACATAATCTCAAAATTTTTAAAGTAGGAAGACCTCCTCACCATAACCCTAAGTATTTACACACTCCATAGTTGTCATAATTCTTTCTAAGGCTCGGATCCACATGCGATGAAGCCAAACGGAGAGACACAATATAAAAGTTCAACGGGTTTTATTGAAGGGTATATTGAGTTTGGCGCAGAGTTCCTCTGAACTCTGCTCAACCGGAAACTGGAAGACGAAGGGGAGACAGACTGTTAGGTTCAGGCTCAGTGGGAAATTAGAGTTGTCAATCTTGAAGGAAAGGATTTGTTGCCACTCACGTTTCCAGAGAAGTAGAGACACTTAGACTTCAGTCTGTGTGTTGGTCTTCCAGAGAATGTTTGATTCGGTGGAGGGTGGTGTAGCCGCTGGTTGCAACCCAGTTTTCCTGTGGTACTTGAACGGGTCGTGGTGAAGATGACTTCCTTACTCAGAGAGTGATCTCAGCGTGCTCAAAGGTGGCTGGATCCAAACCTCCTGTTTGGAATCCGTCGCTCAGTGTAAGACTCAGTTGATCCCACTTGGGAGAAGGCGGTCCGAAAAGGTCCAGTTTGCAGGAAGTCTTCCTGCCGAAAGGCAAAGAACAAACAAGTTTTAGTCTCAGGGAGAAAAAAGCGCTCAGTAAAACTCTATGAGATCTCAGCTTGACTAGAGGACAAAAAATTTNGATGGAAATACCGGTGTTACGTCGAGCTGCGTTTCCCCATCACATACGGTTTCCTCTGCATCTCCGCACAGCGCAGGCGGCACGAGTAACCGCGCAAGCGACAGGAAACGCGCATGCTCGCTAAAGGCGCGCCACAGGAGAACTATGGAGAGCGTGAACGATCAAATGAAAGGGAGAGATCTGGATGGATGGATGGATGGATACGCTGCCTTTTCAACCTACTGTATTTTTTATTTTAAACATTATTTGATGGCCTTTGTGGCAGGGATGGAGATCCATATTTTATGTCACACGCAGAGTATACATCTTGATAGATAGATGATAGATAGATGTTGCAGTATCTATAACAACCCAAACACACAGGATTTCAGAATTAGACATCCCTAGTTATTAATTTTACCAGATCTGAATGCCCTGTTAAAAAACTTCACATGGCGTTCCCCACTGATGTCATTTACGTTGAGTTGCAATAAATGCTAAACTCTCTGCAGGTTCTTGTCTTTGTCGTCCGCTCTATTCAGCTGGCTTTGGAAACACACGGCGAGAAGGTGGGGGCTGGGTGGTGAGGGTTACGGGGCGAGAAACGCAAAAGTAACGCAATAGTTACTTTTACTAGTAACTAGTTACTTTTATTGTG
The DNA here is from genome assembly GCF_000732505.1 of Cyprinodon variegatus. NCBI lineage: Eukaryota > Metazoa > Chordata > Actinopteri > Cyprinodontiformes > Cyprinodontidae > Cyprinodon > Cyprinodon variegatus. The sequence goes on along the minus strand of NW_015150486.1, from coordinate 1,619,939 downwards.
GAGTAACTCAGTAACTCGGTTACTTTTTGGGAGAAGTAACTAGTAACTATAACTAATTACTTTTTCAAAGTAACGTGCCCAACACTGGTTATCACATCGAGATGTCACGGAAAAGTTCAGCTGATTTAACTTTTTCTCTGCTCTCTCTCCAGCCAAAATGCACCTTGAGGTATTTAATGAAAGAAAACAATATCCATCCGTCTATCAATTCTTCCATCACTCTTATCCTTGCTGGGGTCCCCAGGGGTGCTGGTTCCTATCTCTGACAGTCTAAGGGCGAGAGAACGGGTACACCCTGGACAGGTTGCCAGTCTATCATAGGGCAACCCAGAGACAAACAGGACAAACAACCATTCACACACAAACT
>NW_015150486.1:1615895-1618465 GCF_000732505.1 Cyprinodon variegatus | reverse complement strand
TCACGCCCCCAAATTGACATACAGACCAGCTCACTGGTTCGCTGGCCCAAAAACATGAATAGAGGTAGATGGAAGACACCAGTTTAGCTGTTTAGCCAACAGTTGGGTTTACTTCTACAAAAATTATAAAGCAGGCAGTTTCTCTATTGAAAATGAGCCAGAACCACGGGCGTAAAGGCTGTGTTCCAGGCTGCACAGAGAAAGGGGAACATTTTCAGTCTTCCCAAGGATCCGAAGACACGACAGGCATGGATTATTTTTGTGTATTCGAAGATCCCTGCAAAGTTTGATGCTCAGCTGTTCATTTGCTCTAAGCATTTTACTGAAGACAGCTTTCAAAATCTTGGACAGTTCAAAGCAGGTTTTGCTAAACTTCTTTTACTAAAACCAGGGGCTGTTCAGCCGTGCACGCCATCACACCCGGAAGCTGTAAGTATTATTTTGTGTCTAAGCTGTTGATAGCAATGCTAGCACAGGCATCCTCAACCTCGGACCTCGAGGCCTGCTGTCCTGCAGGTTTTAGATGTTTCCCTGCTTTAGCACAGCTGATAATAATGATTGCAGTTAATCAGCTTTCAAATAAAATCAGCTGCGCTGGAGCAAGAAAAACTCTAAAACCTGCAGGACAGGTTATAGATGGGGTTTCGTGATTGACTAGATTTTTTTATTGTATTGATTTGAATGTTTGTAAATATTACTTTGGGTGTATAGTTTATTGTTTTGATCTAGGTTTGTATGCATATTAATTTTGCTTCTTTTTATTAATAATCCCTTTTTAATGGTTCCTTCCTTCATGTCACCTGAATTGAGTTTGGTATAACATATTGTTTGTTATTTTTAGTGTGAGAAGGTATTGGTGTGCAGAAGCTGGAGTTCAATAAAGCCACCAAAACGTCAGTTTTGTCTTGCCTCTCCATTAAATATTGGGCCTCTGCCGGTCCAGCTGACAACTAGTCTGAGCTAAAATGTGCCTCAGGCCACCGCAGATGGTCTGGTGAAGAAGTAGAGGCAAAATATGACCATATGACTATGCCAGCCCTTTCATCCTGCATCCATCCCATCCATTTTTGCCTCTGTTCATGTGAAATGTTGCTGTACTGTAGATGTATGTATGCATCTCTAAAAATGTTGCATTTGGAGTGGGGTGTTGGAGCCACCNATTTTTGCCTCTGTTCATGTGAAATGTTGCTGTACTGTAGATGTATGTATGCATCTCTAAAAATGTTGCATTTGGAGTGGGGTGTTGGAGCCACCACTGCTTTCTGACAGCAGAGCCTCCAGCCCAACCATGGAACCAAGCAGAGCAGGAGTTTAATTACTCAATAAATTCAATACTAATCCCAAAAACCCACCTGTGGATCTTTTTTTCTTATATGATAGTTCCCTCCTGCGATGGACTGGCGACCTGTCCAGGGTGTACTCCGCCTCTCACCCATTGACAGCTGGAGATAGGCACCAGCACCCCTCGCGACCCCAATTGGGACAAGCTTGTCAGATAATGGATGGATGGATAGTTCCCTCAACACTACTATGATTCTGTGTGCTTTTAAGGTTTCTATAATCTTAGCAGTGTTGCTTTTACATGTTGGTAATCTAGGGTCACCTTATTTAAAGGCATTGTTATGAAAGAAAATGCAATATAACTCTTGCCGGGAAAATAAAGTTTTATGTTGTAAAATCAAAGGTGGCAAATAATAAATACCTTAAAATGTTGTATGAACACAAACAGGAATGCACAGCAGTTCATCAGAGTTATAAAAACACTGGATAACACCCATTGTTTTCTTTTCTTTTTTTCTAAAAGAGTTAAATTGTGAAGCAATGTTAAGCAGCTGAGGCACAAGATGCATTAAACTTTCTAACATAAGATAATTCATTATTTACAGAAAACAAACTGGTGGCATAAAGTTTTTCTAAGCTGAGGAACACTTTGATATTGCTAAAGAAACAGCATGTACAATAAAGCTAACCCCGGTGATGTTTTAATGAGGCATTTGCTTCTATGGTTGTCATGTTTGTTTATCCCTTTAGATTCTGGATCAAAGATACATGGTTTAATAGGTAGAAGTTTAAAATGAAAATAAGTTGCTGCATTAAGCTGCTTTTTACTAACACTGAGGACAGCGGCTATTTGTTTAATTTTCTCTTCAATATGTGAATCACATCTTTTTCTGGCACAGACTATTCTCAGAGAGCATCGTGTGTATAAATGGCTTTGTTTAAGACAGGCAGCTAATTATCTTTGTTTCTGAGGGTTGAAATACGATTTCCTTTTAAAATGTAGAAATTCAAGGTGGTGTTGTCATTTGTGGAGCTATTTTGGAAAGTCTCTGTTCCCTAGTGTTGATTCGATTTTAAAATAAAGTAAATCTACCAGTTTGCCTGTCATGGTTTTGGTTCTGTTTAAGTTTTCTTTTAGAGTTGTCACTGGTTTCATTTCAATTTTCGACAGTGGCGTTGGATGTAGGAGTTTGCCCTGAAATCGAAGGGTTGACGGTTCAAGCCCCGACTCCGAGCTTCAGTCTACTGATGGTGGTCAGAGGGCCCGGTGGCGCCAGTGTACGGCAGCC
>NW_015150486.1:1609784-1615854 GCF_000732505.1 Cyprinodon variegatus | reverse complement strand
CCATTTATCATTTATTCTAGTTGCTTTTGGTTGTATTGCAGTTCTTATCTATTTCTTGTTTACCCTCTTGTGTAGGGTGGAGATGTGAGGTGGGTAGAGATGTATGTGCTCTATCAATTTTGGAAAGCAGCTGGATAGCTCAAGTGGTAAGTCACCTGTTTTGCAAACAGAAAGCCTTGGTTCTTCTTAGGCAAGACCCTTCACACTAATGCCAGCTTTGGGGAGTTGCGCCTAGTAGCTACTGTAGGCATTGTGCTTGTAATCCTGAGGTTCTGTGTTCCCACGGGCGGCCTCTCTGGCTCCCTGAGCAAAGACTCTTAACCCCCACACTGCTCCCCAGGCAACGCACAATGGCAGCCCACTGCTCCCCAAGTGGATAGGCTAAATGCAGAGGGTTCGTTTTGTTGCCAGTGTTGCCAACTCAGCGACTTTGTCGCTATATTTAGCGACTTTTCAGACTCCTCCAGCGCCTCTTTTTCAAAAAAGCGACTGGCGACAAATCTAGCAACTTTTCTGGTGTCTGCCGTGGGGCGCCTCCCCCCGTCCCAACCCCGTTCTCCCGCTTCCGCAGTAGTTCCTCTCAGCGCTACAGTCAGAGACACAGCATGTTTACCCTCAGCGTCCAGACAGCAAATGAACCGCGCGCATGCGCCGGGTTTGACAGCGCAGGTTGATCACACTGGAGTCAGCTCCCTCAGTTGCTGAACCTGCCATAGAGAGCCTTGACCAACATGACCATGATCCACTCTTTCTTTGAGCAGGCAAGCAAAGCCTGTGTGTGTAGGGAATTTTTATTTGTTAAAAAAAAAAAAAAACAATAATTACCATTTGCTCACATTGTCATTGATTCTTTATAGTCTTTTTTTTTCCATTTAGATTGTTAATGTAATGTAAAAAAAAATGTCCTTAGTGGACCACAAGGGAAAAAAGAATAAGTTAAATAAAAAAAAGCTGAAAAAAAAAATATATATATATTATGCAAATTAGGCAATGACGCCATTCAGCGACTTCTAGCTACTTATAGCACATCCAATAGCTACTTTCCTTACTGAGGAGTTGGCAACACTGTTTGTTGCTCTGTACTTGTGACAGTGTAATGACAATAAAAAGACCTGGAGGAAACAAAAAAAAAAAATGAATCAATTTTAAACTAGACTTAAATATAAAATTTCTTTCCCTGTCTTTAAATAAAACTGAAAATGGGAAAAGCTGCGATTCTGCTGCATTATAATACTTCGGTAGTATTGAAATGCCCAGATTATTCAAATTTACATTGAAGCTCGATACGAAGTGTGACGTAATGAGACCTAGCTTGCAGTGGTCATGCTACTTGGATGCGCTCCAGACATTTATCAGCGACACTTCTGCTTCAAACAGGTCGAAGCTTGAACCTATCATCACTAGTTCAGTCTCCAATTTATACTCCTCTTCTGCAGTTTCTCAGTGCTGGTTTCTTGTTGTTTCCTTGCTCCTCACATCCGTTTTTCCTGATGTCTTCTGGTTTTTAGTTTTCTGTATTTTGTTATTTTGGATTTTACATTAAGTTCCCTATTTCTGGTTATTAAATCTGCAAAAAATCACCTCACTTTCTGCATCTGCATTTGTGTCCTCTAAAAACACCCACACAACCTAACATTGACTAAGATTTTTGGTTGTATCTACAGATTTACAACACTACTTATTTATGTAAATCCAAGGATCAGAACCACTGATCCTTTTTCTATTTTTTTTACAGAACAGGTTTTCGAATAAATTATACCTCTAATCGATCCATATGCTTCAGATTCTTTGGGGGCTGATTCTAAAGGTCAATACTGAGAAGTACTCCTCCATTTAAATTATCAAATGACACAATGATAAAATATTTACACAAGTCTCAATTTAAACACAAATGAAAAACAGCTATACAATCAAAACACTGACAAATAATAGGGGAAAGCAAACAGAGGGAGAAATAATACATGGACTTGTTGCTACATTCACCAATGAATCGGCAAATGCGTGCTTGTATCAGCTGATGCATCATATAAACATTATGAGACGGCTGATGTATCGCTCTACCTCTTAAATGTATGTACAAGGCATTATTAGTACAATGGTTGCACATGCTGTTTTTTCATCTACCTCTTCTAATGGGAGCATCTGTCATCTAACCGTCTCATCAGCTTCTAGTAACAGCTGTTCTGATGCAGTGAAGTACACGCAAACTGTGATCCTACCCACACAGATGTATCATAACTCACATATTCAAGTGGCTACACTGTTTTCTGTGTCAGCATAGAGTTAGAATTTTCTAAGAAAAACTTTTCTTAGAGAAATTTCAAAGACCAGAGCATCAAAACTGTTACACGGTTTAACCCTTGAAAAACATTTTAAAGGTCCTGAAGGATCAGTTAATGGCTTGTGCATACATATGATGAAGTTTTAAGATACAGTCCTAAATTTACTCCACTTACTACATTTGTTTTAGTTATTCTGTTCTTTTTGTGTGTGTATATTTGTTTTGGTATTTGGGGTTATCTAAAAATATTTGCATGCATGAACATAAAGATTGATTTAAAAATAGTCATATTTATGTTTAGAAGACAATATTTAAATACAATGATGTCTAATTTTATTCAAAAGGAACCATGGAAGGATTTTTAAGTTTTTGATTTCTTCCTATGCGATTTTAGATCTGACTTTTACTTAACTTGCAATATATGTGTTTGGTTATAGCAATGAGATGATTAGTGTCATGATTTTATCTAAAGCTCTGACCCACATGCAGGAGACCAAACAGAGAGACCAGGGAAAAGTTGAACAGGTTTTATTGAGAGTGAATGAGATGAGTCCAGTGCTGCTCTGAACACTGTCGAACCAGAACTGAAAAGTGAAGGGGCAGATACTGCGGTTAGTTCAGGCTCAGTGGGAAATTTGTGTCTTTGATTTGAAGAAGGGGATTAAGGTTGCGGACTCACGTTTCCAGAAAAAGGTGTCTCTTGTTGGATCCAGTCGGTGTGGGTTGATCCAGTGAATGTCTTGTTCGTTGGAGGGCGGACAGGGTTTACCCAGATTGCGTTTTTTCCTTTGTGAATGCAGGAGCTGACTGCCACTTAGTTTTCCTGCAGTACTTGAACGGGTTATTGTGGAGATGAATCCCCTGCTCAGAGAGAAGCCCAAACAATCCTTGAGGGGGAAAAGTTGATCCAAACCACTAGCTTGAATCCTCTGCTCAGTTTGGTGCTCAGTGAATCCTTCCAGGGGGGAGAAGGTCCAAAACATCCAATTTGCAGGATGACTTCCTGCCGAGAGGCAAAGACAAAACAAAGTTAAACTCAGGTAGACAAAAACTCAGTTTGACTCAGCAAAACTCAGCTTGGCTAGAGTACCCAAAACTGGCAAACACTCTGGCGTCGAGGTAGTGTTAGTCAGCAGCTTAAGAGTCCTCCGTTAACGAGGTAACCCTCCGCAGGTGTGTGAGGAGGCCAACCAGATCAAGGCGCCGCCTGGTGGTGGAGGGAAGACAAACAAAAGCACAACTCTCACAAACTGGATTCCTAACAATTAGACATTTATATATTAAGAAAATATTTTATCCGACAAGTTTAAATTTAAAGAGAAACAAACTGAGTTGAAAATACTTGAATGCTTTGAAGGAAGATATGTTATGCTTATTTCATTCATTTTCCACCAGCAGTGATTTTCATATCTATGCAAACGACACTGTCAAAATCCTTTCAGTTACTGTCTTCTGCTCTTAGCCAGCCTTTATATAAGCTAAGTCTTTGGTTAGGATCTGTCAGTGTTGTATTAAGAGAAGATGGGAACTTCTAACATAGTTGTCACAAATATCTTTAGACTTTAATCTAATAAAAAAATCCTTATTGATATTACATTGATATTATTTATGATAGTAAAGATTCTCAGTCATCCAGGTCATAGTAATTCCAAAAAGATTAAAAAACGATCCACTGGACTTTATTTCCAAGTGTGAAGACGTTTCGCTTCCTATTGTGTACACTTTGACAGTACCCGTGTATTAACTCTCAAAGAAGTATATACCAGGTTCTGAACATGTACGATTTTTCAAGATTTTTAACAAAAAATAATCTCTCTTTTGTGTCATATAAGGTATTACAAAAAAAAAAATAGGGCAACATATATATAAAGATGCTTATGCATATTCGTTCATAATTTCCATGACTAGAGGACAAAGTGCTTCCATTATTAGGCTATGTGCTGAATCTGCATTAACAACCTTTAGTGGAATGCTTTCACTTTGTTGTGAGTGGCTTCAAAGTGTTAAAAAAAGCCTTAGCAAATTTTTCAACAGTGGTCTACGGGGAGCATTAAAGCGATGGCAGGTGCTGTCACCACTGAAAATGATAAGATGAGATGAAAAAATACCTTTATTGTTTTTTGAGTAGGGAAATGCTGGTATGATGCTTAGACATAAGACTTACACAGACAACTACGTTTATTATTAAAAAAGATTTAAAGTTAAGATTTACCCTGAAGGAAGATAAAATATCTCAGTAACAAAAAAACACTGCATTTATCATTAAAAAAACAATACAATCTCAAGTGAGTAATATATACATGAGATTATGTCTAAAGTAAAGAAGAAAAATAGAATACTTTATTTGTTGTACGCACTATTGTATTAAAAAGTCTGTAAAGAGGCCAGGATGGACAAACCTCTAGATCATTCTCATCTAAATAGTTTATGGTTTTGCTTGGATTCAACAGATGTGTCATACTGTCATGATTGGTTCAGAGAGGCCCAATATGCAGAACACCACGGGAAACAGAGAAAAGGTTTAAATGAGTTTATTGACAAAGCACATGGAAATTAATCAGGTACTGGTTCACGTCTGGGGAACTGGTTCACAGGAGACTGTAGGGGAGACAGTTCAGTTAGCCACGTAGCAGATGAATGTGGAATTGTAGTCTTCTGAGATCTACCTTGAGGAGTCGGGGTTTGGCTTTGAGAGAGGCACTGTTGGGTCCAGAGACTGTTTGATTCAGCAGAGTTCAATGTCAGCTTCAGCGTCTTGCATCTAGCGTTTGGACAGACCTTGGTTTTCCAGCTCTTAGTCCAGAGCAGCATGGGAGTCCAGAGGAAGGTCTTCAGGTTTGGCTCAGAGGGCAGGCTCGACAGGTTAAGCTCATCCAGAGCTTACAGGGCAAAAACAGGTTTCCTGTAGGCAGAGACAAAAAGGGAATTAGAATCCAACTAGGAGACTTGAAGCAACAAAGATTTCACAGAGGTAGTGAGGCTCAGGTGCTAACCAAACTGGATAAACACTGCGGCGTTGATGCGAGGTCTGAGGGCTGCTTATATAGTGGAGGATCCTCCTGATGATGAGATGGGCTTCAGGTGTGTCGAAGGCTCAGCTCAGGAGGATCCACAGCGAACTCTGCTGGAGACAGGTGGAGTTTCTCCAGATCCCAACACATACTGGGAAAATGGGTATTTAAAGCAATAAAGGCTTGCTCACTCAGCAGTTGATGGCTTAGTGTTAAAGATCACCACACCATTAAAATCTCTCATTCTATACTGTATGCAAATAAAGAGGGAATTATTACAAGAAAAATAGATATAGTGCCTCTATAATCCTGGATTTGATTAAACATCTTTTTTTACTCTTGTTGACTCTGTTCCTTTGATTGTTTCTTTTGTTTCAAGGACTTATTAATACATGTTCTGTGCATTTTGTAAGGACCTTATTTTGTTTGAAATATAAGACTAGATGGATTTAATACTTCACTTAAAGGTTAGTGAAGTGCATTGTCCTTGTTAAATAACATAAGATGTGGTGTTGCTCAAAGAATGCAAATAACTTTCTGAACTTTCTGAAAAAAAATAAATAACTCAGAAACACACACTGTTGTATAATTTCACACATTTTTTGCTATTAAAAACCTTAATATTTTCTAGACTTTCTTCAGGATGCATCTGAATTTACAGTGTCTCTTTCAATATTTGCCTTGTATTAACCTTGGTTCAATACATGCAGTAATGCATCTACACTCACCGGCCACTTTATTAGGTACACCTGTCCAACTGCTCGTTAACACTTAATTT
>NW_015150486.1:1602353-1607800 GCF_000732505.1 Cyprinodon variegatus | reverse complement strand
CTCAAACGTTGTGGGCGGGACTAAGTTCGGAATGGCACCCAGGCTAGTATTGTCATTCAAGTGTGATACAATATGTACCTCTGTTCACTTTAAATGATACGTTTGAAAACTGACAAATTGACACTACATTTTACCCCATCAGTGATCCACAAATAAAGCATACTGTTATCGTCACTGAAGTCATTTAACATTTTTTCCTGAATCTCAATCTCCACCTAAGAAGGTCATGGTTTGCATGGAGCCTCATAACACTCACATATACACACACATGCACACTTGTTGAGTTATGGTCATACTTGCATTTGAGAGATGGGGTATTATTCCTGCTGCAGAGGCTGATGCTGATAAGAGCCTATAAAACACTTTCAGCTCTTCTCTGGCTTTAAAGCTGTGCACAGAGAAGCAGGAGTCTGATTAGAGATTCTGCTCACATTTCAGTGAGTAGAAGGCAGCAGCAGCATTGCAATCTACCTCTGAAAAAAAAAAACCTGAAGTATGTGTCTGTCCTCATGGGAAATATGAGACTGATGCAGATTTTGATTTGATAAACCATCTCTATGTGCAAGTTCTTATTAATTAAAATAACATAAAGATGCCATATGAGCTTTGTGACTTACAATTTGCATAATCTGTAAAGTTTTCACATCAAAGGGCAGCACGTCTACAGCTAGATCTTTTCTGATCTTAGCTACAGTCCATATTTCTTTATTTTCTTAGGTGGATTATTAAAACAGTATATTTTGGTAGTATTTACTAAAAATGAACTGTTAATTGTAACTTTTGTCCTAGCAGCACACAAATTTACACCTTGTTTTTAAGCTTGAGTTGTTAATTTTAGTGAGTCAGAGACACCAAAATTAAATGGTTCAACACCACTGTTTGTCTCTGGGTGCTAAATTAGGAATGCTTTATCAAATAAATGACATTTTGTTTCATTTTCAAGATTTATTATGAGAGCAAAAAGGTATGCTATTATTGTCCAGAGTAACAGTGCTCTTAAAAGCTTTATCTCACTATAATGGACAGATCCACATAGAGCCTTTAACTCCATGTTGGCTTGTTATAATCAAGATAAAGGGCTTCTGGCTGATCAGGCACATGTATTTCCTGAAAGGGAACATATCAGTGTCGAGTAAGAGCAAATGGCTTGTCACATAAAGCAAGAGTACAGTGCTCTTCTGCAGCTGTAACACTGATTGCAAAAAACACAGTAAGATTAACATTGCACCTTAATGGAACCATAATGATGTCGGCTCATTGCAGATGCTTTGTCACACAGCCTAAGTGCACTGCATTGCAAGGAAACATCATAGTATTATTTGGTTGTCGCATACATTTATTTACACTTCCAAACTCAAAGTATAAAGAGAATCAATAAATTGTTCAGTCATTTTCCTGTGGGTGATTTATTAAAATATTTTTTATGTATTGACAATGATTATTTTCCTTCCTTCAGTTCAATGAGATTTACTCCCCCCACAGCTGGTAAAAACTGCCAATGATTCCAGTAGGGAGCACAATTTGAACAGGCCACATAAATACGTGAATTACAGTAATTTGAATATGCTTACAAAGTGTTCAGTTTTTAGATGCAGTTTTAAGTTTGGATTACATTACTGCCAAATATTAATAATAACTGCCAAAAGATATAATGGATGCCATAAAATCAAAATTTTTAAAGTTTTTTTTTAGAGATGTCTAATATCTTTTTTCTCTAAAAAAAAAAAAAAAAAAAAACCTTCAATGTAAAGGTATAATCTTTTTTTATTTTTGCTTGTTTTTTTATTAAAGGCAAGGAGGGGAGTTTTGTTGTTTGCAGAAACAGAGCTCATGAGGACACAAGTTCGTGTAAGTTTACACGTTCAACATATTCTCATTATCAGTTCGTATGAAATTGTACGAAAACTTATGCACAGTATTTCGTAAGTTTTTGACGTTTTTCCTTAAAAAAAAAAACAGATCAGTGCGCAGGCAGACAGACCAAAAAAGCAGATCCGCGGACGGATATAAAACTGGAAAAAAACAGTGCAATAATTACTTCTTCATGTCTCTAACTAGGTTGCTTGCTGTTTTGTATCCTAGGGTTAGGGTCAGGGTTAGGGTTAATTGTATGTTAAATTCTATGTTATTGAATGGTGCGTAAGATGCGCATGCGAAAGGATATCTTGTCTCGAGGCGAGACGTAAAAATACGACGAAAAAAACGTCCAAAACGTACGAAATTACGTGGCATAACTTTTTGTACGATTTCATACGAACTGATAATGAAAATACACTGACACGTTTGCTGGGATTCTAGAGCAGAACCTGTCTGCACATAATGTAAATATCCTTTTTTCCTCTAGTTCCTCCTCTGTTTCCTTGTTTTTCTGTTTTGCCATTTTTTTGCCATGTTTCTTTTTCCAATCCTCTGCCTGCCTTGTCATGTTTGGCTTTTGTTTTCCCTGTGTTTTTTTTTTTTTTTTTNAGTGTTCAGTTTTTAGATGCAGTTTTAAGTTTGGATTACATTACTGCCAAATATTAATAATAACTGCCAAAAGATATAATGGATGCCATAAAATCTAAATTTTTAAACTTTTTTTTAAAGATATCTTTTTTCTCTAAAAAAAACCTTCAATATAAAGGTATAATCTTTTTTATTTTTGCTTGTTTTTTAATAAAGGCAATGAGGGGAGATTTATTGTTTGCAGAAACGGAGCTCATGAGGACACAAGTTCGTGTGAGTTTACACGTTCAACATATTCTCATTATCATTTCGTATGAAATTGTACGAAAAGTTATGCACAGTATTTCATACGTTTTTGACGTTTTTCCTCAAAAAAAAAACAGATCAGTGCGCATGCACAGGCAGACAGACGAAAAAAGCAGATCCGCGGACGGACGTAAAACTGGGAAAAACAGTGCAATAATTACTTCTTCATGTCTCTAACTAGGTTGCTTGCTGTTTTGTATCCTAGGGTTAGGGTTAGGGTCAGGGTTAGGGTTAATTGTATGTTAAATTCTATGGTATTGAATGGTGCGTAAGATGCGCATGCGAAAGGATATCTTGTCTCGAGGCAAGACGTAAAAATACGACGAAATACGATGAAAAAAACGTACGAAATTACGTGGCATAACTTTTCAGACGATTTCATACGAACTGATAATGAGAACTGACACGTTTGCCAGGATTCTAGAGCAGAACCTATCTGCACATAATGTAAATATCCTTTTTTCCTCTAGTTCCTCCTCTGTTTCCTTGTTTTTCTGTTTTGCCATTTTTTTGCCATGTTTCTTTTTCCAATCCTCTGCCTGCCTTGTCATGTTTGGCTTTTGTTTTCCCTGTGTTTTTTTTTTTTTTTTTTACCTGCCCCTTTCCCACACTGGAGGGTCTGGGGATCTTCTCCTGGGTCTATGTGTCTGTTCCCCTGGGGGATTGGCCCCCAGACCTGGGAGGATAATGTATATTGTATGTATTTACATACAAGAATCAAGCTCAACCTTAACACAACAACCATAATGGTCTGCTTGTGAAAGCAAAGCTGTTGGGCTGTCCTCTAGTTCTGGGACATCTTTTCCCAGAGCCATATTGGCAAAACAGGACTTGGAAAAAAAAAGTTAATAGTTGGCTTGCTCCTAATAAAGTAATCTATAAAAGGGTGCAAGATCTGTTGTAATGTGTCTCCTCATCTCCTCAAGAAGAATTTCATACAGTTGGTGTTGCATGACATATTTCATATGGGTAAAGTGATTTAGGGTTGGAGCTGGCTTCCAGTTTACTAAAATCAATCTACGTGTTAGAAGAAATGTAAATGTTATATAAGAGTGAAATAGCTCAGTGTATTCTCATTATCAGATCGTATGAAATCGTACGAAAAGTTATGCACAGTAATTTCGTACGTTTTTGACGTTTTTTTCATGGTATTTCGTTGTATTTTTACGTCTTGCCTCGAGACAAGATATCCTTGCGCATGTGCATCTTACGCACCATTTAATAACATAGAATTTAACATACAATTAACCCTAACCCGACCCTAACCCTAAGATACAAAACAGCAAGCAACCTAGTTAGAGACATCAAGAAGTAATTCTTGCACTGTTTTCCCCAGTTTTACATCCGTCCGCGGATCTGCTTTTTTCGTCTGTCTGGCTGCGCATGTGCACTGATCTGTTTTTTTGAGGAAAAATGTCAAAAATGTACGAAACACTGTGCATAACTTTTCGTACGATTTCATACGAACTGATAATGAGAATATGTTGGATAGTTCTAGATCAGGTTTTATAACTCCAAAGATAGCTGTCAGAGGGTTAGGATCAACAACTCTTCCTATGATGTCCGAAAAAGATTCGAAAATCTTTTGCCAGTATGTTGCAATTCTCTTACAATTGATGATTTTTGGCATTATCTATCATTCAACACGCCTGTCAGCTCCACCCCATCCCCAACCAGCCTCCATGTGATCCACCTGCCCCACTGACTATATAACCAGCTCTCAGACCCTGTCACTAATGCTGGATAATTACGAGCCACCTGTGAGTTTAGTCCAGCATTCCTGTAAACCTACCAGCCTGATGATGCTCTGAGCCTACCTAAACCCTATTGGACCTGTCATAGTGGGTTTTTTGATCACTGACCTGTTTTCTGTACCCAGACCTCGCTTTCGGATTCTCTGGATCTTGGGTCACAAGGCTTTGACTCTGGCCTAGCACTTGGATTCCGAACTCTGGCTTGTCTGCTTGATCATCTTTCTGTCTCTGCTCTCACGGATCTGACCCTGTGTATTCCCTTGGACCAAGGATTAACTGTCAAAGGAGGATTCCTCCAAATCGAAACTTGATCGATTCAGGAATCCTCTGAGGTTTCCGGATGATGTCAGACACCCACCAACATTTTCAAAAACTCTCAAAGTTTGTCCCCACACATATGAATGTTATTGTCTCCCTCTGTTTCTCTCTGGTCACTTAACTGTTCAATTTCCTTCCAGTATTTCCTGTTGCTGACTCTGGTCAATCCCTCCCGACCTGCAGCAGTTTCACATGAATAAACTGTTAAAACGTTACATTGTTACTGGTTGAATTCTGGGTCTTCCATTTTCTCATTATTACACAGACTTTCTGTTTTTTGAAGACTCAACAGCTAAAACTTAAAGGGAACAGGAATATTTACATTCACCTTTATTGCACTATACTGGTAAAAATAGACAGGGTTATCTTTTTTGTTTCGTTCAACAGATCTGATGAAAGTTCAGTTTTACTCTCAGTTATTCCACATATTGCTCCTTTGTCAATGTTTTTACTACCCTCTGTTTCTGCCATAATGTACAACAAAACAAAAAAGCTCTAAAATCTGTTGTTGGCCTGGATAACTTTTGAGCTTTGTGGCGTTAAATAATTTGTTCTGTATATTTAATCATATCATCTTATACTTTGTCGGAAAAAATTATGATGACTTGGTAAATCTTTTTACAA
>NW_015150486.1:1598863-1601344 GCF_000732505.1 Cyprinodon variegatus | reverse complement strand
TGTAAAGCACTTTGCATTGTCTTTGTACTGAATTGTGCTATACAAATAAATTTGCCTTGCCTTGCCTTACAAGTGAAGCATAAATTATCTGTACATCGGGTCTATCATAGAGAGGTGTCGTAATAAACATGCAAATAAACAAGCAAGATATTTTTCACTTAACACTTAACTGGAAACCTGCCTTAGGTATAAAGGATTCTCCTAAATAAAAGGGTGCTGACAAGAAAGTTTGTAAATTGACTGTTCAGCGTTTCGGTTTGCTAGACCTTGAATTCATTTCCTTTTTTGTTTCTGCACCCGATCATTTCCCAAAGCTCTCCAGCTACTATTTGTTTATATCTTGCGAACCCTGCAGATTTAGGACAAATACAGTGTGTAGAATCACTATTTCAGGGTGCAGTTTTATCTCAAAAGTGCTGTCATGGGAAATCAAAGACCCTTAGCGAAAGAGGAATGACAGTAATTTAGTCCGTTATGTGGTGATTCTGTCCAATTATATTTATGAACTTGAATGTCCATACAAAATGCAGTTTGAACATGAAAAAGGCTCCTGCTTGCTGATGAAAGGCTGCAATGATCTCAAATGGTTTCTATGGGGAAGGTATTAAGACTAAGGCCACTTTTTCTTTGTAAATTTCTTATTTTAGGCAGTTATGTTTCCATGTATATTGTAAACTGAAATGTGAGATATAACAGAGTGATATGTAAGAGGAGCAGCATCTCTACAAAGTTCTCGATGGCCCTCACTCCTATATGGTCGCAGCAGGGTAATGAGCTGTTCTTAATTGCTCCTTATCTCTGGTAAGCTTTCCAAATCAGATACTCTTTAAAATAAGCTCTCGACCAAAACATTCCGAACAATTCCTTTATTGTTCAACCACATGTTGCATCCGTTGCAACCATGGAACCACATTAGGGTTTTCTGTGTTCTCTTTAATGTAATGGCAACATTTTTGTTAAATATTAAATGAGAAAAAAATGTGCATGAATTTAAAAGAATATATAACTAATTATAACTAAATCAAGGATTCTGTATAAAAAGAAATATCAGGTTGAAGTCACATGATAGGGGACTAAGGCNAATCAAGGATTCTGTATAAAAAGAAATATCAGGTTGAAGTCACATGATAGGGGACTAAGGCATTGCCAGGACATAGTAGCTGTGTATTAGCAATAAAAGATGGCTTCTCCTTGGTGTCACATTCTCAGATTCTAACACACCCATTTTTTGTCAAAAATAATCATGATCTCAGTCTACATGTTGAATTCAGTTATTCTTTAATTCAATTTCTAATGAGCAATTTTCAGTAATACTACTGCATATTTGGAGAATTTTACACCCCTCTGCAATTGGCTTCTAGACTTCCTCATGAACAAACCTCAGTGGGTCGGTTGGACAGAACACCTCTGATGGTATCACCTTAAGGACAGGCTCCCATCAGGGCTGCGTCCTGAGCCCCCTGCTGTTCACCCTGATGACACAGGACTGCGTCCCCAGGTTCACTACCAATCTTATTGTGAAGTTTTCAGACGACACCATGGTGTTGGGTCTCATCAGAGAAGACAACGATCAGGACTACAGAGAGGAGGTAGAGCAGCTGGTCAGCTGGTGCAGACAACAGCCTGATCCTGATCGTGGAGAAGACGAAGGAGATTACATCAACAGTTCAGCTGTAGAGGTGGTCAGCAGCACCAAATTCCTCTGGGTGCACATCACAGACAAACCTCACCTGGTCTGTTAACACCACCGCACTGGTCAAAAGGCCACAGAGGCACTTGTACTTCCTGTGGAGGATGAGGAGAGCCCACCCACCACCACCTTCTAAAGAAGCACCATAGAGAGCGTTCTGACCAGCTGTCTCGACTTCCCGATCTACCTCTTAATCACTGAGTTTGCCCTGTTCCTGTGTTGCCTCGGTGGAGAGAGTGTGTTTTTAGCCGGTATCCTGGCATGTTTTGCCTCTCAAACAATGATTCTACCCGTTTCCATCTGAACACTCTGCCTGAACTCTCTGTTGGACTCTTGGAACCCTGAACCAGCCTGTTCCTGTTCTAACTGAAATCCCTGGCCGGGCTACAGACTCCTGGACCTGAGCCTTCCTGTTCTGATCTGTTTACCTGACCTGACTTGGATTTAGGACTGCAACATCGGAGATACTCTGGGCGGCACCTGCCTTCCGGCTAGATCCTACCATTTTACATGGAGATGGACTGAACTGATAAACCAGGTAAGTGACTCACATGAATAATCATCTTCTGTCAGTTTATCATGGTCACTTGTGTGACCATATTACATGTTATTTGTGATTTTCTCCACCAGAGTTTCTGGTGACAGGCAGTGCCCCACCCTACTGAAGATCCACAGCTCTGCATCATTTCTAAACAATGCGTTTTAAGTAATCACTGTCTGTGTCACCTGAATTCTAGGTCCTACATTTCGAGCTTCTAAAAATAATTGTATTTTCAGTATAAAACGTCACA
>NW_015150486.1:1591996-1598435 GCF_000732505.1 Cyprinodon variegatus | reverse complement strand
TAATATGATTAACAGCAAGTACAGTTTTTTTGCAGTACTTCATATCTACATATTTTATGACAGTCCTGTGGCCTGTAGCTTAAACTGAGGACAGAACTTCACCTGGTTAACTAAATAAATCTGTAAAAAAATGTTTTTTTCTTTTAAGTTACATAAATGATAAGAGTCCAATCAGCAAGCAGCCTTTGGTCACATCCTTTTACATATTAATCCTTATCCATTCATATGTTGTTGCAGAATATATACATTTTTTGTTCAGATTTTTTTTTTGTGTTGGTTCAGAAAATTTCTATGCGCTGCATTTATTTATCTGATCATTTAACCTATGTTTTCTTGTTTCATAATTATTCCTGTGAGTCTTCTTGGAATCTTGGTATTTCATTCTTGGAGGAACACTAGCTTCATTTTTACAAAAACTATAGTAAGTGATTTTTTTTTTTAGCTAATCTCTACCTTGCAAAAATACGTTTTTCAGCTCAGAAAAGTCTTAAACTTTGGCAACATTACAATATATATGACTATAGGTGACTTCAGAATGCTAAAAAAAAAATTTGAAATACGACCTATAATAATAAAAAAAAAAAACTCTCATGAAGTTTTGGCAACCGACTCTAGCATGACCAGAGTCTTTGTTCCATCTTCATGCTAAAATTATCCACCTACATCTCCAGGGTTGCAGCCCTTAAATGCTGTTAGTCTCTTTATTGTCTGTGTGACTGTGGTCAAATAAATAACAACACATAAGCTCTGTGTAGGGAGCAGGCAGGAAGAAGGAGAGTCAGTCGATGGGAAAGTGGTTGAAATTTAATAACATTAAAAGGTTTCACTATGGAAAGCACACATAATCCAGACAGGTTTTAAGTGATTTCCAGCAAGATCCATAAATCAAGGTACATTGTGGGCAAGTCAAGATACATCAAAGAGCCAATGCAAAGTTAGAGAGGATCAGCAATTGTATTTACACAGTCATTCAATTAATTTCAATTTAATTCAGTTTATTTATATAGCAGCAACTCATAAAACTTAATCTCAAGGAACTTTACAGAAACATTTCAACCAGATCACACAGTCAGAATAGTTTCTGTTGAAGGAAAACCAGCTTAGCACATCGACTCATTGATTTGAAAACAATTCCTCACACCGAGCATGCATGCAGTGACAATAGAGAGGAAAACTCTCGTTTAGTAGATAGAAACCTAAAGAGCAGCCATCTGCTGAGGCCGACGGGTTCAAGAAAATAGCAGCAGAGATACAGAAAGAAGCAGATATACAAAAGAAAACAGTTAACAAGCTCCACAGGCAGCCCTGTCCAGGAAAGACACAGCCAAGCAGACGAGCTCTGAGCCACTTTCTATGTCAAAGGATGAAATAGAGCACAATAAGTCATAGTTGCAGTAAAATACACAGCACTGCTCTGAAAAAAGCCCAACTGCAAAATCTATTGACAAAGGTGCTGATGGTAGCAGCCCAGCTGATATTTCTCCAGGTTGATGTCACAGCCAAAGAGGAACAGGCCAGGTGAATCTTCTATAGCAGGATGAAGCAGATCGAGCATAATATTATATGTTCAACAAACAAATCCTGCAGAATGAAAGGGTAAAGACAAAATAAAAGAGAATGATGCAAGTGGTCCCTATGTCATCCAGCAGTCTAAGCCTATAGCAGTATAACTATAGCGATTGCTAAGGATAACCTGAGCCATTCTAACTACTTTATTAGCTTTTTCAAAAAGGTAAGTTAAAAAAAAAACTGCAAAAGGAGATCTTTAAAAGTTAACTCTAAGGCCTAGTCCACATGAAGATGTTTAGGGTATACTTTCCATAAACGGTTCAGAAAAAAATGCATCTACACAAGTGAACATTGCACCAATTACATATTGTAACACATAGTTCATGTGACACCATCACAGAATTACACGCAAACTATTGACCAAAACACTGGGTACGTGCAGACAGCTCATGCATGGTAACCATAGCAACATGACAGTGAAGTGAAACATTCAGCTTACAGAGTCAAGTTGAGCTACAATGTCATATACACCAAATGATGGAATTGTTGTTTTCTGATTTTTCCACTTTAGGACCAAATAAATAAGTAAACATTGTTTAGTTAGTCTTGTTTCTGTATGGAAAACTTAACAACCAAGACTTTCTTGCTGTGAGGCAATGGTGCCAATTTCTACCTTATCATGCCAGCAATTTGTCTCATCCATATCAACTTAATTTTACTTTTCATTGTTTTTTTATTAACCTGCTGTTAAAACTCTGTGGGAAGTAACTTTTAATACTTTAAAAATCAAAAACATTGACCTTAGAATGATAAAGAGACAAACCAGGAAAGAGGTCAGTGGGGACAAGGGTTTTAACACCTTGATGCTTTTATCTTGCATATATTCAATTAACCCTGAGATAGCAGAAATAACATGTTCATTCTGTAAATGCCAGTTATTACACATTTAGCAAAGACCAAGAAATGTCTGGCACCACATTTTTCTTGTATTAATGGTCCCTGATGGTGCATGTTTTCACTGGCTGGTGCCAGATAAAAGGAAGAATTTAACACAGAGATAAACAGAGTAAAAAAGTAGGTGTTGCTTTTTCAGAGACTTGAACTGAGAAATTGGAGTAGCGTATTTGCTTTATAACAAGTATCTGTTAATGTATTTTAATGTGCTGAAAAATGACCAACAGAGAGGTAAGTGAGGGAAGATAGGATGCTGGTAAGATGATCTTTTTCTCCTTTCAGAGAGAGAGGGACTGTGGAAAATGGTGGTGAAATTATTTCTTAGGGAGGCGAGGCCAGTCTGAGCTGTGAAGATGTTAGAGGTGTATAATCTCTCAGTTCCCAATGATAGAAGTCTGCACTCCAGCTGTGTAGGTTAAATTTCTCAGTGTCTCAAACAGAAAGGCTCAGATAGCTTTCAGGAGGAACTAATACATTCTATGCTTCTGTTAATGGTTTCAGTGGCTATGACTTTCTTCTCTGTTGTTTTAATTTTTTCCTCATCTCAGTTTTCCACATCTTGAAATGAGCAAGCTTTGCTATAGTGTTGAATATAGAAAAAAAGAATCTCAGGGTGAACATTTCAGGTTATGTATGGACCTAGCTATGTCTTAACCTAGCAGCTGTGTGATTGAAAACAATGGGTGAAATTGGGGCTTCTAATGTGTGTAGTTGTGTCACAGTGTCTCACAAATAGAAGCAAACTTGGTTTTTGGTTTGTCTCTTTTTGCGAAAGCTTGTTTGAGGATTTTGCTGCTGTGTATAGCTGAACACATTCTGAAAATCCATTTTTCGTACCTGCATGTGTAGGATTTTCTGGGAAATGACTGTTGAAATATGAAAAGGAGAGTTAATTGAAATTTCAAAATGAATGCATACTTCTTTATATTGGACTAAAACATTACCTATAATAATTTCCAAAACAACTTGAGTGAGTAAACACCACTTCACTGATCAAAAGGGCACAAAAGCGCATGTACTTCTTGCCGAGGATGAGGAGAGCCCACCTGCCCCCACCCATGCTCACTACCTTCTCCATAGAGAGCGTTCTGACCAGCTGTCTCACTGTGTGGTGTGGAGGCTGCAGCGCCTCAGACTGGAAGAAAGTGAGAAGAGTAGAAAGGACAACAAAGAAGATCATCGGGGCTCCTCTTCATTAAAGACATTTCATCCCAGCGCTCCATATCCCGAGCCAATAACATGATAAATTACCCCTCACACCCCCACAATGGACTGTTCTCCCTTCTGCCCTCTGGGAAGAGGCTTCGAAGCATCCGATGCATTTCCAGCAGATTCTGTAACTTCCCCACTGCCATCAGACTGCTGAATTTTGTGTAAAGGGGTTATTCTATCTATATAAAAAATGATTAGAACTGTAAATATACAGTCATTTGTTAATATTACATTTTTTAATGTTTTTGTTACTATTTTTCAAGGCTGCACTTTGAAAGAAATGAAATTGTCTAGAGCTGTTTTAAACTAAATTTCTTTTTGCATACACTCGTGTCCACAAAAATGACAAAATAAATCTAAGTCTAAGTCTAACTTTAAAGTTCCAAACAACAAAAATAGCAGTGTCAATAAAGAAACAAAGGACCTCAGACATTATTCCAGTTCCAGATATACCTGTAATTAGGGTTGGGAATTGATAAGACTTTCACGATTCCGATTCTCTTATCGATTCTGTGAAACAATAGTGCCATTCATCTACCTTCGCCTGGAACATTCTATTTCTAGAATTCTTCTGCCAGCCTCTGAGCCAGCCGTCTCGTCACAGTCATCTAAATCTAATGGAAAAGGCATCTGTTTAATAAAAAAGCATTACTGTACAATTTCGGGAAATAAACTCATCTCCCCCTGATTTAAATAAAAGAGCACCAACTTTCTCTTGCTCCCTGAACTGCGGAGCACCTTTGTAGAATGTTTAATAACCCCAAAGAAAGGTAGGAAACTGGTTTATTTCCAGAAATCTCATATGATTTACTAGGAACCCCAGTAAAGTACAGCCAGTGATATAAAACTAGCTACTTAGCACCAGAGTTGCCTTCCATGCTGGTCATAACTTTAGCTTCAGTCCGGAAGCATGAAAAACACGGCATTGATTAAAATATTTGCCATGCTGTGTGCGCAGGTGTTTCTGCATGTTGGATGTAATTGCCACTTTGCAATGATTTCAAAGCACATGGTTGCCATCTTTCTCTTCCTTGAAATGAAGCAAAACTTTCCTTCTCTTTTAGCGCTTTGTTTTGCTTTTCTAGACTTACGCATGCTCACGTCGTACTTGCTTACTGAATGCTGTGTGCGTAACTTGTGTAAAAAACCTGACATAAGTCGTGCTGCCCAGCGCTGGGCTCTGGTGCTGCCTGGAACCGTTAAGAGAATTGTTAAGCGAGCTGCCTAATGGTGCCATAGAATTGGAACACATGGAACCGTTTCTGAACACGAACCAGTTTTTGATTCCCATCCTTACCTGTAATTATGTTAATATTCTGTAAGGATTATTTAGAAATATGTCCTAGATTTAGTATTGTGTGGTTGAGAAATAATTTGGTGAGCTGATTAATTTGAAATTAAAGGCAGCTAATGGCAGCTAGCGTGCGCTGCCACTTGGTTGCATTACAAATTTCCCCTTGGGAACAATAATTTATATTTTATTCTATTCTGCACAGACTGATGAAATGAAATAATAATATAAAAAAAAACGATCTATGTAAACTAAACTTATAATGGCCACAAACAGTCCACTGTTGAGGTGTTATGAAGATGACCAATTTTAAACACCAGTTGTGCTTTTAATCAGTTTTTTTGTTGTTGTTGCTTTTACTATATTATTTTGTTCTACTTTTTCATACAAATAACATCTTATTTATATTTTCTAAAGAGTAGGCCCTACTTTTTTTTCAAATTGATTGCCTCATGCAACAGGAATCTTGGGATCCACTTGAACATGTTTAAGTATTTTGGTTTATATTATGAATATTTTTCTTTATATATTTTGTATTAGTACAGATCATGTACCAAACCAAACCGAGGCACAAAACCGTGGTATGGACTGTACCGTGGGCTACCTGTACCATTGCATCCCTAATCAGTACATAAGTTAATTTGTGACTTCAGGAAAATGTCATATAGGTGACTTTTCAATCTCAGATATTGTGCACACCACAGTATAAGTCTAAGATACTCTTTAGGAAAAAACTTAAAATTAATTTCCACATTCTTCTCCTTACATGGGATCATCTGATTACTAGTGCCTTGGTATGTTCAATGTTTGGTTTATGCTGATACATACAGGTGGAAGGTCCATTGTTACAGTATGTTCAACTGGGCAAAGAGGCCGTTTTCTGTAAAAAGAAAAGGTAGGTTATCACTCAATTGCCAATCAAAACTAGTAATAAGTATTAACTGGTTTCTATATACGTCTCACTGTCATGAAATGGGGACAGATGGACTCAGTATTCAAGGAGAGACAGTCAGTAGGAAAGTTCAAAAAGGTTTATTAAATTACAAAAAACTAAACTAAATAACAAAAACTAAAGTGGAGCTGTGGCTCCCAGACACTGCAGGATGGGGAGCGGGGCACCGTCCAATCACAGAACTCTGCAGGAGAAACACAGGTAGGTGACCACGATCATCTGACAGAAGATGATTATCTGAGTTGGCCACTTACCTGGTTTAACAGTCCTGTCCTAGAATGTCCCCAAGTTCTGCAGTCCCAGAGGATATGCTGGAAGCCGATCCTGGTCAGGGATCCAGAACAGACAGGGACAGGATCCAGATCAGGCAGGAGCAGAAACAGGTGACAGGATCCAGACTTCCAGGCATCCACAAGCTCCCAGGAGGGTTCAGAGTCTGACAGGGTCCGAAAGCCACAGGAGCAGACAGGATCAGGTACAGATGAGCAGGCTCAGTGGAAGAGGGTAGCCGACACAGGACG
>NW_015150486.1:1581134-1590408 GCF_000732505.1 Cyprinodon variegatus | reverse complement strand
AGGGAAAAACAAGTGCAAATGACTAATTAACTGACTAGTTAACAGAAGGTTTTGGTGGAGAGAGAATTGGTGAAAGAAAGTTAAACACCAGAAGGAACAAACTAAGAAAGAGAATGCGCCCATCCAGAAATTAAATATTAGACAAATTTAAACAAAATCAACTAAAAACTAAGCAAGAGCAGTAGACTAGAAAACAACTGAATAGCAAAACTAACAACACGCCTAAGGCAAAACCAAAATGTGAAATTCTAAAAGGCAAAAAAATCTACTAAGAAAAAACAAACAGAAAAAAAGACCCTAAAATGTAAATTAAGACGAATACTTTATGCTCAAAATAACAGAAAACTTAAATACAAAACTTCATTAAAAGACAAACAAAAAACAACCCTTTTTTAGAGATGGAACCTTAAAAAGAAACTGGAACTGTCTCTTGTTAGACTATAAATGAAGTTCAGACAGCCCCTTAAGGCTTCTGTTTTTCTTTCTCTATAGCTGATAAGAAATAGAACACGGCCACAGTAATTGCAGTATAGGACAGGAACAGAGGCTGGACTTCTTATCAACCCCTAAGCTTAAATCACTGTTTACTTCTTAACTTCTCATTTAAAAAACGAGACAATTGAAGTTTGAGCTTCAGTAGAAGCTCTGAAAACCTAGAGTTTTATTTTACAAAAACTAAGACTTTGGCCTCTCCTTGTAAAAGAATTTTAAAAGAAGCATTTTTATTATTTAGGTATGTATTGTTTGATATATCTGAACTTGTCAATGCTTTTTTTTTTACTCTTTTCTTCTGTTGTTTTTCCATCACTGTCTATCCTTTGTTTTGATAGAACTGATAAAATCTTAAATAGCTGTCTTTAGTTAGACCATGTCATTGATTTCTTTTCCTAAGATGAAGACACAGTTCCATCAAAAAAAAAAAAAAAACTACTTTGTGACTACATAAAGCTTTCAGACTACAGAGGATTGATTTCCTGACAAAACCGCAATTAGTCAACGTGAAATACAACTTTACCCGTGGAGCAAAAAAATCTAATTTACCGCTTTTCTCTTTCATTTTGCTTGAATCCATAAATTGAGATCATAGATCCTTTAGTTTCATATTTACAACACCGAAACAATGATTTCTTAGTATGCCTGATACCATTATTTTGTTAAATTTGCAGTACGAGAGAATCACATCTTTCAATGCAAGTTAGGGAATTGATGAGAGCCGACTTTGTATCCCTGGTGTGATGAAACAGAAACATTTCTTAACTTCTTTTTTTCAAGGTGTTTGTAGTTTGTAATCGGCAGAACACAAAGGGATGTTTCTTTTTTCTACATATTTTCATTCCATTAATATGCAGAGGGTCATTTGAAGTAATTGAAAACAGGAAAATAGCTTTAATCACACCAGAATTAAAAATACTTGACCTCAGAAAGATGCCTTGAATAATTCTCCTTACAATGTTTCTCATTATTAAAAAAAAAAGTTTGAAATGTGTGGAGAGATGACAGAACGGACAAAGAATCTCAGACTGTGAGAAAGGGTATGTAAGATCTGGCAATTCCCCAAATGGTTTGAAAAACTTCAAGCTTGCTGGACTGTAAAGTTTGTCAGTTATCAACAGTAACGTTAGTAACACCGTTACCTTGTTTTAGTAACAAGTAATCTATCTAATTACTTTGACTGTAACTATAACGCAGTTACCATTGCAGACACCCCGTTACTGCACGTTACTCAGGTCGCACAATGAACATTTTTTTCATGATAGGACTCTTGTTTCCGCTGGCGGGTTTTAACGTACAGCACACACAGAGAGATGGAGAGTGAGGAGGACTCCAGCAGTAAAACAGCGTTTTCCAGATGGAAATACCGGTGTTACAAGAGCTGCGTTTCCCCATCAGATACGGTTTCCCCTGCATCTCCGCACAGCGCAGGCGGCAAGATTCACCGCACAAGAGACAGGAAACGCGCATGCTCGCTAAAGGCGCGTAACAGCCGTCCTGTGCTCGCACCACAGGAGAACTATGGAGAGCGTTAACGATCATTAGCATATATGGGGAAAGGAAGAAATCAAGATAGATAGATAGATAGATAGATAGATAGATAGATAGATAGATAGATAGATTTTGCAGTATCTATAACAACCCAAACATACAGGATTTCAGAATCAGACATCCACAGTTATTAGTTTCATAAACTCACCGGTTCTGACCGCCCTGTTAAAAAACTTCACACCTATAAGTAGAGGTAATGCAGCCTGATGATATTTACACCGCATCAGGTAGCGTTCCCCCCATGTTAAGCAGGGGGAACGCTATCTGCCGGGGTTTATAGGCCCGTCAGATAGCGTTCCCCCCTGATGTCATTTACGTTGAGTTGCAATAAATGCTAAACTCTCTGCAGGTTCTTGTCTTTGTCGTCCGCTCTATTCAGCTGGCTTTAGAAACACACGGCGAGAAGGTGGGGGCCGGGTGGTGAGGGTTACGGGGGCGAGAAACGCAAAAGTACGCAATAGTTAATTTTACTAGTAACTAGTTACTTTTATAATGGAGTAACTCAGTTACTAATTCAGTTACTTTTTGGGAGAAGTAACTAGTAACTATAACTAATTACCTTGTCAAAGTAACATGCCCAACACTGGTTATCAAAGAGAATATAAACAACTGACCTGACAGAGAAGATTTTTTTCTCATGTTATTTCCCCTGCCCTCATTAATCAAGTCATCATTGAGGTTATCAAACAACATGCTCCGTAAATTCTGTCTTCACAGATCCTCACTAAAAGGAGGTTTCGTTTAATAAACTCCATTGTTATATTTAGTTCCTTATGTGACAAATTATGTGTTTTGGTTTTGTGTTATTAGTTTTCTAATTGATTTTGCCTAATAGATAATCTTCCAATGTTCATAATTTTATCTCTCCCTACATGCTTTTTAGTTTATTACTGTATAGTTGTGAAAAAACATATTTTAGGCTGTTTTCATTTGATCTTAAATTGTCTTTTCAACTCATTGAATTTCATTAGGGATGTATGACATTTTGCAGATCAATTATGGTGATTTTTCAAGCTTATAATTCCACATTTAACTAAGCAGAACTTTCAAATACTATTCATTGTTACTGATGCTGATGATTATCAGGTTACTGTAACTAATGATCAGGTTCAGAACACAAGAAGAGCTAAAACCTTTTTCTTTTAATCTAGGAATCAAAACTTCAAAAAGCTATGGAATTTAAAGCCTTTAAAGCAGGAAGTCGCTTCCTTTTCTTTCAAAAACGAGAGGGAATGATTCAGCTCGTCTTTATTTTAATACAACTTATTACCGCTTATTTTCACAGAAAGGAAATACTTTAAAAAAACTATTTCTAAAGAAAAAGCTCTGTAGACTTTTAGGGATCTGTCAGAGATCTTTACAATAAAAGAATTGTGATGTAAAAGTGATATGCATCCATCAGCCCGTTCGTCCTTCTGGGTCAATGGGGCTCCAGCAGTCTTAGGGCAAAATATGCAAATATGGACATAGTTTGCAGGTGGAAAGTTCTGACAGCTCTTTTTTTTTATGATAGTATTAACAGTTTAATTCTATCACTGAGTTTCATCTTAAAACTCAGTCATATTTCTAAGCAAAAGGAGCTACAGTACAATTACAAAGACAGATGTGGCTGCATGATGTGTGCTGACGATATCCCAGTTATGCCTGCAGTGGTTAGACTATCAGTCTGGGAAGAGCGCTAAAGCTTTCAGTTTAATCTTAGGTTCTCATCTTCCTTCTCATATCATATTCTTAATAGCGGAGGCAATGTTTATCTAGACTGCAGAACATATTAAATATCTTGCAAAATGGCAAAGCATTTGTGTGGTGTATGTATGTATATATATATATATATATATATATAGTAAACACTTTTTATTTCTACCACATACTAAAAAATATTGACTGTAATGATTATAGCCATTATACACTGAAGGTATATCATTTGAACATTTATTTGCTAAATAAATGTTCCCCTTCAGGTTGGAGGAGAGTCCCTGCCTCAAGTGGAGGAGTTCAAGTATCTTGGGGTCCTGTTCACGAGTGAGGGAAGAATGGAGCAGGAGATCGATAGACGGATCGGTGCGGCTGCTGCAATAATGCGGACGCTGCACTGGTCTGTCGTGGTGAAGATAGAGCTGAGCGAAAAGGCAAAGCTCTCAATTTACCGGTCGGTCTACGTTCCTACCCTCACCTATGGTCATGAAATCTGGATCATGACCGAAAGAACGAGATCCCGGATACAAGCGGCTGAAATGAGCTTTCTCCACAGGGTGGCTGGGCTCTCCCTTAGAGATAGGGTGAGGAGCTCGGTCATTCGGGAGAGGCTCAGTGTAGAGTCGGTTCTCCTCCACATCGAGAGGAGTCAGTTGAGGTGGCTCGGACATCTTCTTCGGATGCCCCCTGGACGCCTCCCTCGGGAGGTGTTCCAGGCACGTCCCACCGGGAGGAGGCCCAGGGGACGACCCAGGACACGCTGGAGAGACTATGTCTCTCGACTGGCCTGGGAGCGCCTAGGGCTTCCCCCAACAGAGCTGGAGGAGGTGTCAGCGGAGAGGGAAGTCTGGGAGTCTCTGCTTAGTGTGCTGCCCCCGCGACCCGGTTCACGATAAAGCGGGAGACGACGAGTACGAGTATTTGCCAAATATATTTCAAGTGAAATTTTTTCTCTTTGATGGTAGAATCTGGCTGTGCTCTTTAAGATTTTTGGAAACTCACCTTTGCTGCTTTTAGGGGATAAGAATATACAATCATGTGGTTAAAAAGAAGTGCGAATAATGTCACATAGAAAATAATTTCCTCTGTACTGAATCCACCAAGATTCACCGAGCCAACTTGTTGTACATGCAGAGTATTTCTGCCAAGGAATGAATTGACAAAAATGGGGCTAATTTCCTCCCTCTTGTACTCCATGTGAAACTGAGGGATTCTATTGTCGCTGACTTGTAACTGATTTGCCTACTAAATCTGTCTCAGAGTTTTTGGTGCAAAAATGAATTAACCTGAGGAAATAATCAGGAATCATTAAATCAGTGATTTATTTAACAAATCTTATTACCCATGATGAGTGAAAAGATCTCTTTTATGAGTTAATAATTTGTTTATCCAAAGTTCTGATTGACCCCAGTTTACATTGTGTCCAGCTATGCTCCACTGCTCTCTGCTGCATATTTGCAGCCTTTATAATCATTAAGAGAAATTGCATAGCCCTCACAAACAGCATTCCGCCCATAGGGTGGTCCCTTGCAGATGGCATGCTGGTAAAATTGGTACACGGCACCACCGCAAAACTGCTGTTAACTTTTATTTTCAATTTGAACCGCAAAATAAGGTGAAATGAGAGCCTTCAAAGTCATTATAATTTTCATCACCTTCTAATTCTAAAGGAATATAAAAGGTTGTTAAAATTCTAGTTTGCAGACTTAATTTCACTTTAGCCATTTTACTGACTAGAATGTAAATGAACATAAAATGCAGTTAAAGCTCTATGCATTGCACATTAAATGTTTCGATTCCCGGCCTCGGTTCTTTCTGCATGGAGTTCGCATGTTCTCCCTGTGCATGCGTGTGTTCTCTCCAGATACCCCAGCTTCCTCCCACATTTCAAAAATATGACTGTTAGGTTAACTGACTTCTCTAAATTCTCCTTAGGTGTGAGTGTGTGCATGAATGGTTGTTTGTCCTCTTTGTCTTTTTGTTGCCCTGTGATGGACTGGTGACCTGTCCAGGTTGTACCCCGCCTCTCGCTCGTAAACAGAGGAGATAGGCACCTCGCGATCCTGCTTGGGATAATTATAACGGAAAGTGGATGGATGGATGATAATTAAGCTGTTATATATTTATCCTTAGTATTACTGATCTCATCAGCTCATCACAAGAAGCTTTGAAAATATTCAACTTTTTGAAATTTAATTGTGATGATCTTTACCACCGTCTTTCTGTCTCTCATCATAATTTCATGATAAAATCAGAAAATATTTGAAACCATCTCACCTTTGAACGTTGCAGTCTGAGCTGTCAAAACAGACTTCTGAGTAATAGCCTTGTGCACAGACTTTAAAGTTGACCTTGAGAGCACAGAACTGAGAAAAAAAGATTATGATAGTCATAAAACCTGAAAGACTTATTTTTTAATATTGCAGAATAAAAACCCCTCATTACTGCAACATTCACACAAAGTCTATCAGCACACTCAAAGCAAACAAGTGAAGCTGTTTACACCAACAAACATAACCCTACTATTTGTTTATCTGCTCATCTTCTGATATTTGTTCATCTTCTGATATTGATTATATTATTTGACCTCCTCTACAGATCCTGAAATTAAAGTAAAGCAGAATTACCTTTCTAATGTGCTGTGATGGTGTGTGAGGAGGTTTGTTCATGCTATTTTTCTCTGCAAGGTCACACTGCTTTCAGATGTTTGTGCATCGTGATAAAGTTGCAAAGTAAAACTTTTTAGGATATGTTTATTCAGCCACATTTTTTTTCTTACCCCTTGCAGACAACAATTGTCAAAATTCCAGAGGACTGGTCAGCATCTAGAACTAGACGCTTGATGCATGACTCACAAGCACTGTTTTCAGAAATTCTGAGTCACAGAGACTATAATGTCAGGTTTGTTTTTGCATGTAAGGTTCCTTCTGAATCAGGGATATAGCTGTACAGAAGTTTGTTTGAGAAAATACAACAACCCGCTTGGTGTGCTACCGAAAGCCTTCCTAGGACTTCCTATAATCCCCTGGGGGTTATCCACATAAAAAACCCTCGTTCTCCAAAACAGCTGTGACGTTTTTCCGGCATGAGTGAGACAAGCGTAAAAGAGGACATTGTTTGAACTTTAATCCAAAGATAACCATGACCTGGTTAAAGAAAAAAAAACTGCACATACAGTATCACAGGTCTGGGTATTTGCTTCATTCTCTCTGTTAGTTCTTAGGAAGAACTTGAATTTGAGACCCAGCACAGCCTGAAGGAGACCAACTTTCTCATCCGTTACCAGTTACAGAGCCAAGGACAACAATCAAGGCCTCTCTAGCTGGTAGCATCCCGCTCAGCCATAATTCCAACCACCAGTTTATATCAAGAGATTAGAAACTCCTTGTTTTTCTCAAAAGATAAGTGGTACAGTTTTTAAACCATTACAGGTTTAAAATTTCCCTGGTTTTCATGATAGGTCCTTGACTAGTCCTTGACTGGTCTTTCACTGGATGGCTTTTATGCTTGGTTGAACTTGGCTGGAAACCAGAGGCTATTCGGCTAGCTTTCATTCTAAAGGGGAACTTTAAGACTGCTAATACTGTACATTAATTGGTATGTACCAGACATGGGCAATGTGGAGTCAACAAGTCATCTCCCTGTCATGCATTGGTTCTACCAAGCCACTGAAGCAGGTGAGTCCAATCTTCACCGTGAATTAACCTGTGCAGATTGGACTTACCTGGTTAATTGGCTGGGTAGAACCAAAACATGACATGGAGATGACCTGTTGACTCCACATTGCCCATGTCTGGTATGTACCAGTGGTGTCAAAAGTACACTCATTTGTAACTTAAGTAGATGTATAGATACTGCAGTTTGAAAACACTGGTAAAAGTTGAAGTATCAACTTTCACCTCTTTACTCAAATAAAAGTGAAAAAGTATGTGCTCCAAAAACTACTTCAAGTGTAAAAGTATAAAGTAACCTTTAAAAAAACAGCCAGATGCCACTATATGAATTAAAAGATACATTTTTTTGACTATTTCGAAAAGTTCTTTAAGATAGGGCAAAGGATGAGGGAGTTCTTGGTAGTCTCCATCTCCCAATTCGCTCTCGCCTGTGTCTAAACTTTCAGACATTTCAACATCTTTTTTCTGAATCCTACATTGTAGCATGGCATAGACAATTCACGTTTGCAGTTTGAAGAACACCTGCTTGCTTCTGATGATTTCCTTTAGCTAACCAATGAGAGTTTGCGTTATATGACTCATCCAATTACACTAGTTTTCACTAGATGTCACTGCATTGGATGGTGCACATGATGTGAAATAAATATTTATAAACTTAAAACCGAGGCCAAAATGTAAGGAATAGAAAGTACAGATACTTGCATGAAAATGTAATGAGTAGAAGTCAGGAGTAGGAAGAAAATATAAGTAATTAAAGTAAAGCATAGATACCCAAAAAGTGTACTTAAGTACAGTTACAAAGTATTTGTACTTTGTTTCTTGACACCTCTGGTATTTACAGAGATAGTATTTTTAGTCAATTAATTTGGGTACTGTCCTTTTTCCATTTTTTAAAATGTATTTTATGGTGTTTAGAAGCCAGCCTGCTGGCGCTGCACCACTCAGTTGTGGAGGTACAGGGCCCCAATGAGTTCAGCTAGAGCTTTTGTTTGCATTGAATATGGAGCAAGAACAAATTAAACTTTACATATAATAGATAATAGATAATTGCCATATTAGGCACTAAGGGTTTGTTCAGAAGCAATAGAAATTATTTCCCATAAATTCATCATTATCATATGGGCTGACAGTGGGATTCGGATGTAGGCGTTTGCAGTGCAACTGGAGGTTTTTCAATTCAAGCCTTGGCTCACGCATATAATGTCGCTGTGTCCCTGGGCAAGACACTTCAACCACATTGCTTACTGATGGTGGTCAGAGGGCCCGGTGGCGCTTGTGTATAGCTGCCTCGCTTCTGGTAGTGAGCCCCAGGGCGGCTATGGCTACAATGTAGCTTTCCATCATCATTCCGTGAGTGTGTGTGTGGATTGTTAGAAAATGGTGGAACTCTCTTAGAACTAAGAATAATAAAAATTGCATTCATATATTGGATCAAATAAATGTCAAAGATCAAAGAATATCTGGCTTTAAAAGTATTGCATAATTCTTTGGGAAGTCGTAATTTTTTATTCCAAGTCCGAATTGAATCAAAATTATCTACTTGTCTTACTCAGTGCTATTTAATTTGAGCAGCTAAAACTGTCATTTGTCCAGATATGGTTTTTAAGATGGAATAATTTTGTCAGGATCCCAGTTTTTGTGTTTGTCTTGTCTTTTGTGTTTCTCCCTTCCACCACCAGGAGGCGCCTGGCTCCAGTTCGCCTCCTCACACACCTGCAAGCTGTTGCCTCATCACCGGACTGCTCTTAAGCTGCTGGTTGCCACTACTTTGACGCCAGAGTGTTTGCGATTTTGGGGAAGCCTTCCTGCAAATTGTACCTTTTCGGACCGCCTCCTCCCAAGTGGGATCAACTGAGTCTTAC
>NW_015150486.1:1573015-1581124 GCF_000732505.1 Cyprinodon variegatus | reverse complement strand
CATCACTATGCCAACAGATGTTAATGCAGCACTAATTTCCAGATATATAGTTATACCATAATATGGTGTTCCTGTGTTGGGATTGAATATAACAGTGGACATATTTACCCTATTTAGTGTGTGGAATGATTGTTTAATATTCAATATTTCATCGACCTTCCATATTCTTTGGTTTGGACCTGCTGCTACCCTTGGCAACCGCATGTCATTAACTGTCAAGGTTCTCACTGTACGCATTTCACCATAAAACCACAAGCGAAACTCACAGAATGCTGCTAAACTATTCTCTATGCACCTTTTTGAATCAGCTTCGGGGGACCATAAAATTTTGGAAAAGAACTGAAAAAAGAATCCAGGATGATGGTCAAATTTCGTGGTACTTCCTTGTAAATATTCCTCCTCAGAGTGCCCCACTGCTGGGAAGTGAGCAGTGACAGACCAGGGTCTGAATTGGAAGTAAGAGAGGACGACAAGTAGTCCTTCTTTGGCTAAATTAAAACAACTTTTTTAAAGCTACCTTAAAAAGACCATAACATGAGGAATGTCCATCCTTGTAAGGCTTTAAGCAGCCACAACACAGTTTGCGCAGTTTTACTGGGATTTCATTGTAATGTAAATACTTCAATATTTAACACTAATGAGATCCAAAATGACTACAGGGTGAATTTTAGGCTAAAACTGCATAAAAAGGAAACCTTATCTTAACCAACCTTCTTGAAAAGCAAATATACCAAATGACCATTACTCACCTCATGACTCAAATTAAAATACAAGACGAAGTATTGGCAACTATAGGGGGTAAAAGTGGGGCTTGTTAGGATAAAAGTTTAATTAAGGACAAAGAATTCTGCGTTTCTTATTTCTGCTAAGGTAGCAAACCTGTGTCCATCATCCTTTTGGATCTACCAATAACAGAGAGGCACCTGCAGATTCAAATTTAGATAGTTAGAAAAAAGTCAAACAAATACCGCATGGCCATAGTCTTAACAGGGTGGTGGACAGAACCACAAAAATAAGAACCATTTTCAATTCCCAAATGACTCATGAAATCTGTTTTATACGTGTTGAAGATTAAATAACCACTGCATTCTACCTGTGATGTCCCTACCAGAAATCATGTAATTGCACAACTGATTTGTTTATTAGGTGGCATGAAGGGTTTACCGCCTGTTTTACCATATGTTTAAAGCATATGCTTCAACTTTTGAGTATGGTACTTCTTTTGTTGTGTTTTTTTGTTAGGTTTACATTCCAAGTATATTCTATCCATCTGCTTAGAAAACTGTTTGTTTGGTTGTGGTTCTTCGTTAAACTTTGGAGCTTGTACCCATGTAAACAACACCTTAAAATTAGGAATTCTAATTATCCAAAGCTTATCTGAGGAAGCAAAACTGTGAGGTGAATACTAAATTATTAAATACCCTAAAGGTCAAGGGTTAACTCTTGTATTTTCATGCTAAAGACACATATGAATTGATCTCTTGTAAATCAAACTGACCTTTAAGTCTGATTAGGAGATAAAGTAAAAGTTACTTTTTTCTAAAATACTGAGCTTTGAGATTCAATGGTGGTATTGGTGAATGATTAATTATCTGTCAAAGTTTTCATTAAAGGCTGCTCAGAATTAGATTGCCTTTATTGTCATTATAATCAGTACAATCAGTAAAAGCCACCGATATTCATGCAAAGACAGAGTACAGAAAATATGAAAATCTTAAATTTTAGACAATATAGACTGTAAACTTGTGGAAATAAGTGTAAAGTGCAGAAATTTGATGATTTCCGACAGTTTTTGGAGTAATGCACAAGGTTTTGAGATTGCATGAGGGAAAATCAGTTTATGTTTGAGTTTATAGCTTTTGGGAAAAAACTGCTCTTGAGTCTGCTTGTCCTTGTCCTAATGTCCAGTGGCTAAACTCCATTCACTGTGGAGGCTGCAGAGCAGCAGAAACATTCCCCTCACTCTAGTTGACACTCCCCCATGCCATCCTTGATCTCTCTCTCTCTCCGAATGCTTTGTCTGACTCTCAATGTTCTGTATTCTGCCTCCAAAAGAAGAGTAGCACTTTAGCAAATGAAACAATGGAAAAAAGGGGCAGCACCAAGCGGATTCTGCTTTCCACATCTGGAAAAATCCGGAGAAAGCTTAACTCTGTAGACGAAAAGGACATCCAGCAATGCTTTTAGGGTGTTTTTAGAGTCTGCTGTAATGCAGACTCTTAAATACATTTACATTTATTTTATTTAAATGATTAGTATCCTATTAAATGTTGCAGCTGTTGAAATAAAAAGATGACCTGTTTTTAGTAAGGTGCATGGTAGTGTAGACTCTGTTATATTCACTTGATTGGTTAAATATGAAAAACAAAATGGTTTATTTTTTTGAGAAGCTCTTCCGAGCAAAGAGAAACATGTGGACCCTGCCTGCTTATCTACTTGATATTGCTTAAGCTATAGCTATAGTACTTCCCGAAATCCACTGCATGCCACATATGAGACAAAGTGCTGGTTCAAAGATGTTTTAAGGCAGCCTGGAGTCTGATTGAGTTACAAATCATGAAGGCCATTAGATGAAAGTAGATACAGAGGGGAGAAAAATGTTTGCCATGGGGAAGTGTTTGACACCATTTATTTCGTAGAGGGATGGAAGCCCGTTCGCGTGTATGTGTGAGCATGTATAAATGTGTATCTCAGCCCCTCTAAATTTAATATCTCTTTCAGATGGATGTTTTCAAGCTATTTCATCATTGCTGTTATTTCTCTGCTTTGGTGCAAATACACACGCAATATGTCTCTGAAATTAAAGGTTTAAATTTAATGACACAAATATTCAAGCTTGAAGTTGCACTTGAACTTTGTACTACAGTACATGGTAACATCATGGTATGCTGATGAAGATTCTCAGTCATCCAGGTCATAGTCATTCCATAAAAGTTTAAAAATAAAACAATCCACTGGACTTGGTTTCCAAGATTTGAAGACGTTTCGCTACCTCTCCAGGGAGCTTTCTCAATTCAAATGTCTGGATCCGCAGTGAGTTTGAGTCTTTATATAGACAAGGCCTTGTATTGCTTGGAAACATAGAGATGATCCCTTCCAGATATCACCACACCTCCCACCCCAACACAGAGGAACAAAGTACCTTGCCTCTTCAGCCGGTGAACAATACCTCCTTAACGAACCTTAACAATCATAGACAGGTTTCAGGTATTATTGGAGACAATCCCCCCCCCTTTAACGACCGACCTTCAGAATAATAGACAGGTTTCAGATATTACAGGCTAACATTGGAACCAAACGACCCACTCATCGGTTTCCATGTGCATGTTTCCAAGCAATACAAGGCTTTGTCTATATAAAGACTCAAACTCACTGCGGATCCAGACATTTGAATTGAGAAAGCTTCCTGGAGAGGTAGCGAAACGTCTTCAAATCTTGGAATCTCATGATCCTTGCAGTGGTGGCTGGCCTGATTGATCATTCCGTTCACCTGTTTAACTCTGCCCGGTTTCTCATTACTGCTTATCTGATCCACCTGTTTTCAGCTCCTATATATGCTGTGTGTTTTCCAGCTACCAGTGCCAGAATATTCAAGCTGTTTTGTGTGAGTAACTTTCTGTTTGTTTTTCTGATTACCTGATTGTGACCTGTTTCTGTCCTGTGGATCCCAAGTTTTGCTTTGCCCTAGTTTGCTCTTTAATCTGCTCTGTTCTGGACTGATTCCTGGATTCGCCTGGCTCACCAAACTTGGACTGTTTTTCTGACATCGGCTTGGATTCACCTTCTGTACCTCATCGGCTTTCTGATCTTCTGGTCTGTGAACTTGGTTCTGCTTCGACTTCGGCTTTGGACATTCCCTTCAGGACTCTGTTGCCCCTCGGCCTCGGCTGGCTTCAGCTCCACTCAGAAACAGGATCCGGTTTATCCGCCCCAGCTGACATGCAGCCATACTAACTGCTCAATAAAGTCTAGTTTTGAACAATCCAGATCTGTCTGTTTTTGAATATTGGGTCCAGGGTTTTGAACTCATTACATGGAAACCAAGTCCAGTGGATTTTTTTTTTTTTAAACTTTTACGGAATAACATCATGGTAAAGTTGCTGTTACTGTAATGTCCAGTGAATTATTGTATATAGAATGTTTATTATTGTTTTAATCAGAATTAGATTTAAAGGTGAA
Source organism: Cyprinodon variegatus (assembly GCF_000732505.1). Classification (NCBI taxonomy): domain Eukaryota; kingdom Metazoa; phylum Chordata; class Actinopteri; order Cyprinodontiformes; family Cyprinodontidae; genus Cyprinodon; species Cyprinodon variegatus. Next base: position 1,576,945 of record NW_015150486.1, on the reverse strand, counting down.
GATTGTATGCAGAAACAGGAAAACGTGAAACTGGAATTGTCCAAACTATATGTTGACAAGCCACAAAGCCTCAGAGAAAATGTCCTTTGGACAGACGAGACAAAATGGAACTTCTGTCAAGGCACAGCAGATGCAGAAATAAAGCATATTAATAAAATGGCACTGTCTCTACTGTGAAACATGGAAGAAGTTCTATTATGCTCTGCAGCTGTTTTGTTTCATCTAGCACAGGATGTCTTCAATCCTTGAAGGATACAATAAATATTTAAGACTATCATGGGATTGTAGAGAGATAAATGCTGCCTATTGTTAGACAGCTGCAGTTGCAGTTGCAAGTCATGAATCTTTAACAGGATGGTGACCGAAAAACGCACAGCTACAAACGCCCAAAAATGGCTTAAGAGGAAAGCAGTAGACTATTCTAAAGTGGCTTTCTATGAACCCTGACCTAGATCATATGGAGCATCTTTGGAAAGAGCAGCAACATACTGTCTGGAAAAGGAACCCTTCAAACGTTAGACAACTGGAGTAGTTTGCTCATGAGGAGAGAGCCAAAATACCTGCTGAGTGGAACAGAAGTGTCATTTACAGCAGTAGGAATCGTTTGATTGCAGTGACTGCCTCAAAATGTTTCAAAGAAAATATTAAGTTAGTGGTACCATCATTTTTGTCCAGGCCTGTTTGATGAGTGATTTTTTTTATCTTTATCTTTTCTTTCATTAAACTCTTGAGATAATGTCTTTTAATAAGCTTTTGTTTTCAGTATATTGATTTTAAAATATTGGATAAAACTTGCATAGTGGGTAGCACCGCTGCCTTGTCTTTGTGCGTGCAGTTTGCATGTTCTCCCTGAGCATGCGTGGGTTCTTTCCGGGTACTTCTGCTTCCTCCCACAGTCCAAAAACATGTGTGTTAGGTTAACTGTTAACTGTTAGTCACGGTGTTGCCCTGTGATGGACTGGCGACCTATCCAGGTTGTACCCTGCCTCTCCCCTGTAGACAGCTGGAGATAGGCACCAGTACCCCTCGCCACCCCGCTTGGGATAAAGTGTGTCAGAAAATGGATGGATGGATAAAACTTTCTTTCCCCATGGAAATAAAAAAGTTTATCATTATTGCTCCCTATCTGTCTTCAAAATACCTGTTCTTTACAAATTTTTAATGTGTAGGGTACCATAAACATAGATTGTTTTTCTTTATCTTTATTTTAGGTAAGTAAACAAGATTGCTTTTAAGTTATTTTTTTTCACTGTTGTTATCAAAGTGTATACATATCTGTCATAAACCATATATGCAACCTTATATTATCCTGTTTAAGCTCATTAACAGCAAGAACATCCAATTGCAAGTGGGAGATTCTTCCTCCTTACATGACATTCATCACCACTATGCTTCTGATCCGTTCTGGAGAGGATGTTCTGCTTAAGAAGTCAGTTTATTCCAATGTCACTATAAATATTTATGACAAAATATGAAAAGGGCTGGAAGGCATTCTCTGACTCCACCTCTGTGGTTTTTGTAGTTACATAATTGAGTATGACAGATGAACAGAGAAAGTGATGGTTTTAGGAATGACAACTACATTCATCAATGAACATTTTCCATTCTCGATGGCAGATGTTTTAAGTTACAAGATTGCATAAAAATTTCAGGAAGGATGATATTGTTAGCCTATTGCAGTTTTGCCTACCTAGGCAGTTAAGCATAGCCTCATCAACAAGAACATATGCTGGTACTGTTACTGTATCTTTGTCATGTGCTTGTAAAGATTCTCAGTCATCCAGGTCAAAGTCATTCCAAAAAAAGTTAATAGACCATTCGTCAGTTTCAATTTTAATTTTTTCTAAGCCTAATCAAGGCTTTGCTTTTGGTCAAACTCAATGCTATTTCTGACAATCTAAATTGAAAAAGCTTCCTGGACGGTAAGCAAAACTTGTAAAGAAAAGTCCATTGGACAAAAAAATGTCTGGGGGGAATTTCGAAATCATACAGGATGTTGGTCGACTACAGTGCAACAGAACCGAGCCGTCAGCACCGCTGTGAAGATGGTTTTAAGTTCGTTATTGGATATTCATGCTCCGCAGAGTCATTGGGATGCAGCAAACAATTGATCCGACTGAGGGACTTGGATGTCGGCCAGCGTCTCTCAGCTGCTCCCTCCTGCCACACGCGGTGGTGCATTTAGGGGCCGTCAACAAATCTTTGAACCAAGCACGCTTGAGACACAAAAATTTATAAATTCTGAAACTAATATAAAATCATGCCAATAAATAACATATGTAAGGCACACTTGCTTTTATGCAATTTTAAGCTATTTTAAAAGCTAATTTTCAAGATATTTTTAAAGGCAAAAGTTGGGACTTTCCTTCAATAGCTTCCAGGACATGTGAACTACTGACTCAAATTTTTTGTGAAATTGTTTTACTACATTAGCCTGATGAGGCACAGCCATTTTATATTTTTAAACAGTTTATATTTTTAAACATGCTTTATTGCAAAAATAGTTGATTTCTTCAATAGCTTCCAGGTCATGTGACCCACTGACTCCAAATCTATGTCAAGACCCCCCTTTTGATAAGTATTGGTTTTACTGAAAATGTATACCTAATATCTGGAAAAAAAAAAGAAAAGTCTTTGTCCTTGGTTAAATGAAAATTTCAAACAAAATGGCATTCTTCACAGCTAGAGCAAATATTCTGCATGTCTGCTAATTATTACTGGTCTTCATTTTTATTATTTTGACCAAGAAGAAATTAATTTCAGATGTCCAGATTTTTTTGTTACTGGTCATCAGATATTCTAAATACATATTCAGTCAAGCTGATAAATGTCAGAACGTCCAATTAAAATGTTTAAACACTTGTAGGAATTCAAAACGTTATTCCTACTAGCATTTCTTTTTCTGAAATCCAGTTTCTGCTGCTAAAATCAAATTTAGAAAATCTGTTATTACATTTGAGTCTATGAATGGGATTTCAATTAGGACAAATCGCATTTTAGTTATCTACAAATGGAACAACAGAGAGGAGAATGCTTTTAATAAAGGTAAAAAGGCCTGCCATAACCCACTTCCGATACATTCTCCATTAAAATCTCTAGTTCCAGTGGGTCGAAATAGGCACTACCTCTTGACTCGTCGCTTCACTGATAATGACTTTTCATACCTGTTACACATGTGCTCAACTCTAAATGCACCTAGTTAGAGTTGTTTAAGTAATTGATAGCAGCTGTTGTGAAAACCAAAACTCAAGAGTTCCCAACCTTAGGCTAGATCAATTTCGGCTGCATAATTTAGAGTTGATGATTTGAACCTGAGTTTGTTAAACTTGAGCCTTGTAATGGACCCCTTATTATTGCTATCTTGTCTCTGTGTTTTGTTTGGTGTTTTTGGTCATAACCTGCGCGAGAATTTTCTACAAAAGTAGGAAATAAATGACAAAACCTAAAGTAGGAAATTAGATTATTTTGCTCATCATACATTACTCAGCAACATAAACATGGGCACGCTTATTAGGTTGTTTATGGCTCTGTCTGTCTACAAACAAATAGCTTGTATGTTAGGTATTTGGTCAATCAAGTGTGGAAGCATATTTCTCCTATTTGTGAGATAAAATGTTTTGAGTGTGCCTGCCTTAATAGTAGTGAGTTCAGAGAAATCTTGTACCAGCCTCTATGCTGTAATGTTTAAGGTAGGGGGGACAGAAAGAAGATGCCTCCCTACTCTAGACAGGGGTGAAGGGAAGGCCATGAGCGATAAGAATGAGTTCACATAGCGTCCTTCATGCCGTGAATAGGAGATCGTTTTTGAGTGCTTTTCTGGCTAAAATGTATATACTTGATGACTTAAAGTGTTTTTTCTTGGGAATAACCAAATGTTCAAGTGTGAAAAAGTTTCCTTATGCAGGGGGTGGTTTTGTTCCTCTGGTGGGA
>NW_015150486.1:1563279-1568511 GCF_000732505.1 Cyprinodon variegatus | reverse complement strand
TATATATATATATATATATATATATATATATATATATATATATTTATTGAATAGCATTTGATTTTGTCACACTTTATTGTGTGACAAAGCCATAGCTATTATGAAGCCACAAATAATCATTCCCAGGGAACAAATTAGTCTTTTGTGCACATGTAACCTTACTGCATATCTTCCCCTTCTCTTTTTAGTCCCGGTTCAATGTTCAGAGCAGCACTGTACTCCTCTCAACTTGCTGTAAATTCAATTCAATTTCAATTCAGTTTATTAATATAGCGCCAAATTCACAACACATGTCATCTCAAGGCCCTTTACAGTTCAACCAGATCATACAGTCAAATTGATACAAAGTTTTCTATCTAAGGAAATAAAACCTGTTAAACTTTTCCCTGGTCTCTCTGTTTGGTCTTCTGCATTTGGGTCAGATCTTTAGTTAAATCATGACAATCACATTGCATTACAATCAGTTCTATCCGCAGATTCTCTTTCACGTATTCTGCATCCATCAGAAAGAGGGTTGAGAACAGCTTGATTTGTTTTTCAATGAGAGAAAAATCTTGGAAATGCTGGTTAAAGCTGTCAGGAGAGATGCAACAACAGTCACATATTTCTCCTTTTTAGCAGAAAGGTCGGCCTTTGGAAAAGCAAACTTGATCTGTGGCAGTGCAAGGAAGTGTGCTGCGTTAAAACCTCATAGTTTGTAGGTTCTTGTTTAGTGTCTTCAGATGATGCGTAAGATAAACTGAAATGCCAGGTCTGCCAGCCACAGAGGGTCACTGAGTTCATGAAGAAGTCGGCCCTTTTCTTTTAAACACTGGTTTGATCTCAGCTATTAAAACCGCTGCACATCCCCATTTTCAGCAATCACATCAGATAGGAAAGCCTGAAACTCTCTGTGTTAAAGTCCTCTAGTGTGGACTACAGGACTGTAACTGTAAATGGTGAAAACAGTTCATCACATAGCCCAGCTGTACAGTCTTGCCACATAGTGCTTCTTGATGTGTCATGTAGTGCATCCTAACACCCTTACCTCCACTCTCTTTTACCTTGGCGTACACCAAAGATACCATTCCTTTGTGCTCGCCCACCATGGCCGGAGCTCCATCTGTTGTTACTCCACAGAGCTTGTTCCATTTAAGCCCATATTTTCAACTTCCTCTGACACATCTTCAAAGATATATTGTCCTGTTGTTGTACCTTTAAGGCTCATCATATCAAGCAGCTCCTCCTCCATACAGCAAAAGTTATCATCTTCTCCCCACAAAAAAAATTCTGCAGTGTATGTGTCATCAGTGCTCTCATTGCAGGATATTCACCGCAAAAATGATCTAGAAATAAGTAAATATTTCTGAAATTAAGTGTATTTATCCTTATTTTAAGTAGGTAAATGAGATTGCCAATGGAATGAGTATTTTACTCTTAAAATAAGATAATTAGATAAAATGCACTTGAAATAAGATAATTCAATTGTGTTTTCCTATTTTAAATGTAAATTGTCTTGTTTCATTGGCAAAATGTCTCTTTTACCTCCGCAATTCAAGAAAAAATGCACTTATTTAAAGAAAAAATTACTTATCTAGATTTCCATTTTTTTCCAAAAGTAGCACAAATATTTTCTCTCAAATGACATTTTAAATTAGCTGACAACCACTGTATTTTTGGACAAGCTCACATTATTGAAATCCGTCGATTTTTCTGGACACATTATTTATATAACTTTGATCAGGTACTTCTTTATGTAATCACCGTCAGCAAGCGGTTCGCCATTCTGCGCAGTAAGTTTAACGACTTCAGAACTTGCTGTTGTGACATTACCCTGAATGTTTAAATTTAATTGGAATGTATTGACCCAGGACAACCTAGTGGACTGAAAGGACTCTCAACTGACCTTCTATGGAAAATGTTTCTGTTGAATTATGTGGTTGATATTTTTCCACTTCTCCGCCTAGTCTTTCTTGCTGTCTTCATTTTGGGTTATGTTGATAAAGGAAGTTGTTACTGGCACACTGCTGAGGCTACAGTGTGAGTCTCTGTGAACCCCTTACTATTCAGTCCACTCCGCTTCACTTGGCAGCCTGATTTTCAATGAGAACAGCCAGTTGAGGCAGGATCTTTTTTGACTATATGGCAGCACAGCCTGCCCTCACTACATGTCAGGTTCACTAGCTGGACCTGTAGAGGTGACATTGTTCTACGTACGTCATGTTGTTGAAAGATTATTCACTCCTGATCTTTGACACTTTAAGAATAGCAGAGTTTGAAATTTATAATAAGCAAAGAATTCATGCTGTTTTCATTGCATGCCCCCATCCTCCCCACGTTAGCCCAATTCAGTCAGCACAGCTTTGACTTAGCCTCTGGAAAAAATAAAAAAAAAACCTCTGGAATGCTATTTTTTTAAAACAACAACAAATGTAAAATTTCATAAATGTGTATTTGTTATTTCATTAATTTATTGATATCATATATATATATATAAAAAAGAAAAAAAAAAAAAAAAAACAGGTTACAGGGCTCCCCCTAAATAAGCTCCCAACAGTTTAAGTGAATTTATCTCAGCATTAATGACTCATGGCAGCACTGTTTGGTTTTAATCCAAAGTTGTTCATAACACCTATTGGAATGTAATCATATCACCCAAATAAACAAATCACTGCACACCTGACAGGCCACTGTTTGAAAATATAACCTTATTGCATATGATGCTACAACACTTTTGTTTTTATATGTAGAAATCCTTTAGTTTTTTCTCCCTGTGTATGTATTAGTTTTCATTATGTACCCCAGCTTCTTATCACAATCAGAAAAATTACTAGAAGGTTCACTTATTCTTCTAAATTGACCTTATGCAGGTGTTATGGTGCATTGTTTGTACTACCCTGCGAGAATAAGTAGGAATAGATGATGGATGCATGGATTTTTAATCTACACAACTTCTCTATTCTCGCTTTGAGGCCTCTTTTTCTGTTCCTATTCTCATTGTTGCTATTGCTTAGTATTGCAACATCTATCGCACGTACACTCTTGTTTGCTTTGTCCACTTCAGTAATCTTTGGGTTGTAGAACCATTGGGTTTTTTTCATTGTTTTTAGTTACAATATACAATGTTATCCTTCATTTAACGACTAATATCGTTATTATTTGAAAAGAAAATGTACTCATCGAAGAGGTAGACTTTCCACTGACAGTGTGTATGTGTGTTTGCATGGTTTATGGGGGAGGTAGAGGGTCGACAGGTCGACATACCTTAGGAGAATATCATGGTTTATATTTACTGTTAATTTCGCTCAGTTTTGTTACACAAGTTAACCAATTCACAGACATTAGACCTATAAGATAGAAATACTTTAAAGGTATTAAAGAGGATTTTCTCTTAAATTAAGTGTCCAGATTCATCTAAAATGAAATAATTGATGGATGGCATTTTTCACGTATAGTTTCCTCCCCCCACAAAAATTGAAACCATAAACTCTGGCTGTGGTGGAGCCTAAAAAAACATTAGCCAGTCCGCTTTGCCTACTGTCAAAAGTGGATTGGCTACTTGTTTTTGAATCAAACATTTTGCGTATGTGCCGTCATGATGTTATTTACGTAGGCTCCAAGCATAACTCATATGCTGTTTGGCTAGTGGCCATTACGCCGAAGTACGAAGAAGAACTCCTTTTCCTGTGTGGCTTATTTTGACTCATATTTTCACTCTTTTGCATAAACTGGAGCATCAATTGCTCCAGAAAAGAATCGTGACAAACCTAACCGTAAAAGAAAGCCTTTTTTCGAAGCTAGGCTAATTAGCAAGATGGTTAGCATTAGCTATAAGGATCAAACTTTTCTGATGATAAAAGACTGACTTTATATGGCCATTTTCTCATAATGGAATATTTTTATTAAGAATATGCTGGATTACTTTTTATCAGTAGACCCTTACGGACGAATCTAATATTGAATTTACAATAATTTACACTAATTTTTTACTTAAGGTTTCAAATTGATTTAAAATGCTGCTATATCTTTATTAATTGTGCTTTGCTGCTCATGGTGTCCATAAAATGAACTTGGTGGTTGCATTGTGGAGAATCTAAGCTTTTTAAGGATTATAACATGTCTATCTTGGTAAGAGTTTGTTATTTTCAAGCATACTGCTGTAAATACACAAAACGCAGCTTCTGTGTTATAGCAGGCAGGATTTTTCTCTGCCTTTATCTGTCCACCAAAAATCTTAATTTTAGGGCATCCATGCATAAGGAATATGAAAACATTAAAAACTATGTTTACAAGTTCCCTTTTCGCTCATATTTCAGTCAGTTTGCTCATCAGAGGGGAGGTAAAGGAAGTTCCCGGTTTAAAATCAGCAGAAGTGTTTCTAGCGTAGAGATCTTTTGTGAAGGGGTGGGACTAACGCATATGCACATTTAAAAATCTACACAAACAGCTGTCTGATATATTTTCCACCACAGAATCCTCTTTCATGCCTTTAATTGATATGGTGCACAAGAATCTTTCCATGCTTTAGTGCAACCAAATACCAGTAAAAGTAAAAACCTTGATTCATCTAACTTGTCCATACTGTGGGTCATGTTTTAGTTACTGTTGTGGTGTCTGCCTGATGCTAACAGGAATGGTTATTGCTTCACTTTCGACCAAGACAGATTTTTCTTTTTCTTTTATTTAAGCCTAATATTTTCCACCAGAATAGTGAATATTTAGCAAACCTGTCAATCTAAAAAAGCTATTTTTTGTTGCAGTTGCTCTCATTAGGTTTTCATCAGTTGACAGTCTGGGATATTAGGCTCAGTTTTCCACTCTACAGCTGATTAACTGTGTGTCAACAACCACCAGGCAATGGAGAGATGATCTGTTATCTATTCAGCTCTAAAATAAATCTCCATCTATGAACAGAATTATTACTGTGACAATAATGTTTATGCTACATACAAATGTTTGTGTGCCTTTAGTAGAGCTGCTGTACATTTCAGTTGTATATGCTTCTATGTTATGTGCTTATATGTGTTAAATCAACTCTGTGAAAGAGAATCTACACACAGTTGCATTTTCACAACAAACACGTGTGATCTTCACCCAGCCACTGAACCAGTTGAGTCCAATCTGCACAATTTAAAGGAATAGTACCCCCAAAACGTGATTAGCCTTCATTTTTTTACTCACCCCCATGCTGAACAACACTCTGGAGTACTTTTTTGATATCTCAAATGCATCTGGAGATCTGGGAGGCTTCTT
>NW_015150486.1:1553897-1562922 GCF_000732505.1 Cyprinodon variegatus | reverse complement strand
GGCAGAGCAGACGCTGAATGCGCACTTTCATCTTTCAAATATGTCTTGAGATATTTCACTAATACACATGTTTATGGTATTGGTTGCATCTGAAGAAAGTCTAGCAATCTTTCATTTTGTTTAAATTTTGATTTATCTCAGTTGCATAAGGGCGATATGTTCACTTTATTGTCTGTCCAAAGTCTGCCCATCCATCTTCTCTTGCATTCTTATGAAGAGACAACTTTAAATGCAATTGAGGAAATTAGTATTAGAACCAGTACTGATTTGGTACATTTGATCAGCTTAAAAGAAAATAAGACTATTTCCTTTCTTTCACAAGAAGAATGAGATTGTGAAAATGAGATGAGAAAATAACTACAACAATAGCACTCATTGAAATGAGCATATTATTTGATAAGTTCTCTGTAATTCCAGCAGTTCATGGAAAATAAAGTCGATGAACCATATAGGCTCCAATGGAAACTAAACATGTAGCTGAGTACATTTAGTATCTAAACTAAGGCTCTTGAACACTGTATGACTACCTTGGCAGATACTGATTACACTTTGTCGTCTCTCATTCAATTTCTCAAGAGCTGAATCTATTTCTGTTATCAGACAGACAATAAGTCAGAAAACCTGAAAGAGTTGAATACATAGGAAGGGACATGCATTAAAGATGAGTAGGTGGTCGGAGTGAATATCAGCATGTGCTCTGTAGCCAGAAGACTAAAAGACCTTCACAAATAAAGAGTGTGAAAATGGTGAAAACAGGTTTGATCTGATAAAGAGAGATGTGGCTTTGATGTTTGAGAGAAAAAATGGTTATAAACAGACAGAAGTAAGGTTGGAAATGTTAAGAATAACAAACAAAGGGGATAACAGCTTTTGTAAGCTTTCAATGTGTGTGCTATATCTGTGTTGGGACCCGTTCTTTCCATCTTCTCTTGCATTCTTAGTTTGTAAAGTTCACTTATGTGCATTTAATGCACAACCTGTGGTACCACTATAGTTGTGGTGAAGTAATGCCAAGAAGCTCCTTTTACCATCCCCTCTCTCCAGGCAAAGATTTCCAAACTTCGATCCCTTCTACATATTATATTTTTGCATCTTTTTTTCCACTTTTCTATTCCATTTGCAGACCTCCTTTCCCCACATAAAATATATATTGCTGTTCTTTCTCTGGCTTTCCATCCAATCTCAGCCTACTGTAGAAAAAAGTTTTGTTTTCTTATTCGTTCGGAGTCTGATGGGGTTTACAGTAAGTTGCACTTGTGTCAGGTCTTTTATCATTAATTTTCAAAAAGCTCTGTTACACTGAGGGTGTCTTAAAACTATGTGTGAGTGAATTTTGGAAACTGAGGTTACTTTATCAGAATAGGCTTGTATAAAAGATGTGAAAAAAGATAAATGGAAAAGTTTAAGACTTGAGATTCTTGAACTTGTAGAAATATGCATTGTTTATGCATAGTGTATAATATTGACATGCCATAAACATAAAAGGTTCCTTAAGTGGCTCTAGACCACTTTAACCCTGATGGGCTAAAAAACAAAAGTCTGGTGTCATTAAGTTGAAACATAACATAAATTGTGCACACTTCTACTGAACTCTATAAACATTTCACAATCAGTATTACACTTTAACCTTCAATCAATAAAGGTAAAACAAATCCAGAATGGTAGTGAGTATTAAGAGTCACCACCTGCCTGGGTCCCTTCTCACAAGTCACCATCATTACCAATGCTTAAATAGAAAGAAAATAATAAGATGATACACATTTTGCTTGGTCTGTTTTCTTCCTTACGAATAAACATACAGATCTTAGGTTTTGCGTCATTCCAAAAACTTGGTCTTCGCCTGTCCCGCTGCACTCACTGCCAAATTGTGTAGTTATAATGTGCATCCACTTTCTGATTGGCTACACATTATATTCAAAAGTTTGCATCCTTGTTTTGACCCTTAGTCACTAGTTGGAGTCCTAGTCTGCTGACCTTTGCCCTCTGTCTTCCATTCTCTCTCCATTCCCCTTTCTCGTAAGCACACTAAAAAACAAAATGAAAAAAAAAATAAATAAATAAAAGAAATAATAAAGGCCACTAGAGCCTAAGTTTAGAAAAAAAAAAACATCATCAGTCTGTGTGTGACTCTGGGAATGACTGAATGTAGTTTAAACACTTTGATCAAGTCTCCTCACTTGAAAAAGCACTATAAAAATACAGGTAATTCACCTTATATAAGATTGGTTTAAGTTGTATTATTATCATCAGGGGTTCCTTACAGTTGTCAGGGGTGGCATATCAGGGCAAAACTGAGGCTAATTATCCTGCCATGTTAAACAGCCTTAACAGCAGCTGGTAAGAATGAGAAAATGCACCCTGGTGAATTTAAAATGCAGAAGTCTGTTGCTGAAGGAACTGTCTGGCTAAGCAAAACCTTTTCGTGTGAGGAGAGAGACTGCATGCATAGAAAATAATGCAATCTCTTGGCTTTTAAAGCAAACATAATATGTGGGAAAAATTAGGAACTAGTGTAGAAATTATAATAGAAGAAAAGAAATTAGACATAAAACATCTTTTTTTATTGGTGACAATCTGCTTTAAGGTTGAGGAAACTTGGTGCGGCTGCTGGGTGATATGTAATGCTAAATTTTACTTAAGGTAGATTTTTCAGGCCTTCTGATGCATAGAGTGTCAAAGCCTGGTAAGAAGCTGATTAAGGTGTCATCTCAAAATATTTCAAGAAAAGGTATTCAATTCAAAACTTGTACACAGTAGATTCTACATTATTTTTGACTGCAAACTACTTTCATGCTTACACATCATTTTGCTGGTGAAGATTATCAGTCATCCAGGTCATAGTCATTCCAAAAATGTAAAAAAAAAAAAATAAATTTAAAGTTGAAGACGTTTTGCTTCCCATCCAGGAAGCTTTTTCAATTCAAAATGTCAGAAATAGCGTCTAGTTCTAGGCTTTATACTGTAGCCCAACAACACCTTGTTTTTGCTTAGAAAACATGGAAATTGAAACAGACGAACAGTTCCACCCTTTTGGAATGGGGGTCGTTTGGCTTCTTTATTCGCCTGCAAGGCCCCATACCTGTCTATGTCTATGAAAGGAGGGTCGTTAAAGGGAATTGTTGGCCAGGCTGAATAGGCGAGGTCTTCTGTTCCCATTAACGACCTCCCTTTCAGTTGGAAACAAAGTCCAGTGGATTTTTTTTTTTACTTTTTTGGAACACAAATCATTTCCACCATAGAATAAGTATGTGGCATTAGAACGAGTAAGCTAAGATAAACTAATAAAGCCTTACTCAGATCTCTACTCTGCATGCTGTTGACAAAAGGGGATTTGTCAAAAACAAAATGAAGGACAGTTTAACAGCAGGCCTGCTTTTAACCACTCAGATACCATCTTGACCCTAACACCTCAAACACAAGCCCAGACGGGATTTCAGAGCTGATAGAATAGTCGTACCACCAGACACTCACTGATAAAGATTACAATCTGTCTGACAGTGGAGCAACAAAGACATGCAGCCGGAGCCCACAGGGTGTCCTTCACCATCATGTTGCTACAAGGACAGCACACACAGCTGGATGATGATAGAAAATTCAAAGCAGAAAAAAAAAGAACAAAAGTCATGTAGCTGTTTCAATGTTTGCTTAGAAATGCTACTCGAAAATAAAGTGATTCAGAAATGAAAATATACCTAGAAATATTTTTGAACTCAGTAAAAATAAAGTTTTCTTAAAATATTTATTCCGTTTACTAAATCCATTGTCATGTGATGCAATAAAGTTTTAACTTGCAGCTACTGTTCCTCCGTTCTAACAATATAAACATCCTATTAAATGTGCGAAAAGGAGTAGGAAGAAGTAAAACTTATGTGCTCCTACCCCTTTAATTGTTGTATTTCTTCAATGTACAATATTTATAATTATGTTGCTATATATATATCCATATAAATACATACCTACCTACACATATACATACATAAATATATATACACATATACCTTCATACATATATACAAATAAACAAAACAAAAAACACAAACAAAACTTTCTACAATGCTTCTCTATACCTTTTAAAAAATAATTTCTTTGTACATTTTTTTGAAAAGGAATATGTTTGGGCATTGCTTTAGGTTCTCATTTAGTTTGTTCCACAATTTAACTCTGCAAATTGATAAACATAATCTTTTCCTTTTTGTTCTACATCTATTAGTCTTAAAATGTCTTCTTCCCCTTAAATTGTACCCTCCCTCCTTTTTCAGAGAACATCTTTTGTATATTCTCAGGCTTCTTTTAAAGAATGTTTACAGAATAGTAGTGATGGAAATAGCAATTCTTTGAGGCCTTTGAATCAGTTCATTAAAATTACTTATTTAAAAAATTTTTTCAATAAATTTATTCAATTCATGCAACTATATATTGCATTCCTTTAGTAAAACAGACATTTAGTGTGGCACTATGGAGTGAAATTTGCTCCATTATTTTATCTAGCAAAAACATTTGTTTTGAATGGACAATGTAAGAAAATGCAATTCAAACATTACATTTTAAAAAGAAAAGTTGAGAGTAACTTCACAGTTTTCTCAGATTTTTTTTCATTATTTTTTTAAAATGTCTTATTTGAACAAAATTCAGATTTCAAATTTCTGTTCTCCTGGAAAAAAATACTTACTTTCTAACATCAGAGGAAAGCCCGTCCCCAGGATAAAAAAAAAAAAAAAAAAATTTTCTAAAACTCAATCTAAAAAAGAGATATTTTAAAAACACTATTGATATTTAAAAATTAAATATGAAAAACCTTTAACAATAAAAAAAAATCTAAAAAAAAAAAAACAGCCAAGTTACTTGCAAAACAGTTTTAGATAAAAAGTGAATGGATTAAAATTTTTCAAATTTTAAGTTAAATGTTTTGTTTCTTTTTTTATTTAAATGGATGTCTTGATTGTGATCTGCAAACACTGCTATGCAAATGTTACAAAATACAAATCAGTTTGCGTATTCTACAGGAAGTTTGAAAGTGGACCTGAAAATGAGTAGAGTCTCTAAGCTACTGTATGTAGTTGGAGGAATTCATCATAACAACTAAGTAAAAAAAATACTATTGTATTGATAAATAACATTTATAGAGCACTTTATATTGTTAGCCTATCTCTATTTGCTTGGGGCACAATATAAATAACACAAGTGGAGAATAAGTGTATAAAAAAAATAAAAATCGTTTCACTAAGACTTAGACTTGGACAAACTGTATTGTCATCTTGTATACGCAGACTGTATACAAAAAATAAATTTCGATGCATTCAGCTTTTCAAATGTGAATGAGCAGCTTTTAGCAGTGAAATGAACATAACCATTTATAAGGTGCAACAGTGAACAAAGGCAGCAGCACCCCTCCGACCCCAGCAGGGATAAGCGTGACAGAAAATGGATGGATGGATGAAAAGGTTCAAAGCAGTGCAAAATAAATAAATATGGTACAAAAATAGTAGAACATTGAGTTGTGTTTTATTTGAAGGGATTATGAAAAAATCAGCCATGTTGGTAGTGCAAATATGATGTTTTCAAGTGTGATGCAGAGTCTTGATAAAAGTTTCAACAGTTTAACAGTCTGATGGCAGCAGGGAAAAAGCTGTTACAGAACTCGCTGGTCCTGCAGGTAAATCTGAAACCTTCAACTTTTTATTAGGACTTTTCATTGTTAAGATGTCAATGTTCACATTTGAGCAGTTAACTGAATTAGGTTTTGGAAAACAGGTAACACAATTATTATCAGTGCTGATTGACATCATTAAAAAATGTAAAACACTGTGGGAAGTTTCCAGTGTGTTTATTCACTGTGGCGCTAATGAAGTTATTTTTTGGTTATTGTAATTTTCTGACCTCTCTCATGTCAAAGAGCCTGTAAATAATATCCGATATTTTGTACCAAAATTACATGGCAAAGCTGTGCACTGAATTAAACTTTAATTAGACTCATACTGGGAGTATAAACACCACTGACACTAGCTCTGCCCAGCTTGCTCTCCCTCATCACTGTACCTGAGTTTGGACAGAGTCTGGAGTTGTGATCTCAAAGGTAATGCTGGCTGTTTTGGTTCTCTGGCCATGATTTTATGGCAGGCTCTAGAAGGGATCTAAGATCGTCCATGAAAGAATGAGGAGGGATTGTGGTCTTGGTTATCTTACAGACCTGCTGGAACATGATGATGCATTACTCTTTAGCTTCTTCAGATTGAACAGCATCACAGAGGGGCGCTGGGCAGAACTAGTATGTGCCACCAGTGTCGGTTAAATGTCTCACTACTGTTCTCGGTGCAAACGTGTGAAGCTGATTGACCGATTTTAACAGTTATCCCTGAGCTGTAAACAGGATGACCTCATCGACATGATACTCAGAAATACAATATAATGCAGCTTATTATATAAACTGCACCTGAATACACATATTTGCAAGGATGTGGCAAGGATGTTTTTCAAACCTATTCATAGTTATGACTGTACTTATACTGCTATGAGGACACTATCCGTGAATAATTTTGCTGTTATGAATACAGCTTATTTGAATTTAATAGCTATGATCCATT
Source organism: Cyprinodon variegatus (assembly GCF_000732505.1). Taxonomy (NCBI): domain Eukaryota; kingdom Metazoa; phylum Chordata; class Actinopteri; order Cyprinodontiformes; family Cyprinodontidae; genus Cyprinodon; species Cyprinodon variegatus. The sequence goes on along the minus strand of NW_015150486.1, from coordinate 1,556,341 downwards.
TGGAGTGGGATGTTTAATTGTTTCAAACAGTAATTTTCTTCACATAGTGTTTGCGGTGATATATTCCTAATAACAGTTCACTTAAATTATCATGATACCTTACAATCATTAAGCTCAATGCAGCACAATGACAGAGTCTTCCTACAAATAAAGTAAAACATGTGCTGAAATACTTTCTTTTGTGTTTTATACCTCATTATTATTACAAAGTATGCCTTTTTGTTTATAGCTACTTTATTTAGTAAGTCTTTAAACTTTCTAAGAAGTTGGAGGTTGGCTATAACAAATATCCCTGAACTGTGTTTAAAAAGTTACTCAGTGACAGCCTGAAAGCACTGTTGCAATGGTTATTTTTGACACGTCGTGGGTTTCTACTTGTTATTTTTCTTGTTGTTTGAAAATCAATAACTGAAATACCAACAGCGGGGACTGGTTCTCTCTCATTATGTTGGGTCTCTGTGTTGGCTGCGTGTGTCTAACCTTTTCTTCTCAGGGTGTGTTCGGCAGGATGTGCTCCCAGCTGATGCCACTTCGCTGCAATCAGGAGGGAGTGTTTAGAGGAGTGGATTTCCTAGGACGAATGCCAGTTGTTTAACTTCCAAAACATTGGTAACTTACCCGCTAGCTCCCCTCAATCTGATATTTTTGATGTGTCCTTACCTTCCTTGTCCTCCTCTTTTCCAGTGGTGCTGGTTCCGAGTCCGTCTCCCTCGCTGGGTCCTGGATCCATTCAAAGAACTCACCTGCCTTTCCACCAAACCCAAGAAAGAGAAGTGAGTCACTGACCCCCAGTTGGATTCCCATTCAGTCTGAACGTCTCAGGGTACCCCTCCCGGACCAATCACTGCATAGGAAATCTCTAAGGACAGCACAACCCTTCTCCACTTCAAAGATTCCTCCTGAAGCTGCATTACTCACTGAGTTTCTTCCCCTAGAATGTTCCAGTCAGAGCCTCCCTGGAGCGCCCATTTCTGGGATTACAAAACTCTGTTATTCTTCAGAAAATAAAACAACTTACCTTTGTCTGATTGTGATTGTGCCTGCTCTAGAGTCGATCCTAGGATCATGTCACATTAGCTCAAGCTGGATATGTTTCTTCACGTTTTGAAGGTTTCTCAAAAACACAGAAAATAGGAAATTAAATAAAAAGAAAAGAGTTTGTTATGACAGGGTTGTCCAAGCTCTGTGGCAAACAGTTGAAGTAAGAGGACTTTTCAAGTATGGGTCACTTGTCAGACTGTTGGTGTGTCCCCATGTGTCTTCAACTTCCCACCTCATTTTCTCATCTCTTCAGGTTTGGTATTTTTTGTTTGTTCTTTTTTTTAAGTGTACATGTAGCGTCAGCTCCAATAAACAGTGTCAACCCCAAATGTGTCTAAATGTATGTTTATCTGTGTTTAAAACAGTTTCCATAGCCTGTGGTCAGTTCCACTTAGTGGTCTAGTGTTAGAGCAGTGCGCTTTTGCTCTGAGAAGGTTGCAAGTACCGGTTTCGTTCGATCCCCAAAACCAGCACTCTGCATGTCTAAGCAAGACACTTAACTTCTTCACCCCACACTGCTCCCTGGGCACCGCACAGTGGCAGCCCACTGCTCCACAAGGGATGGGTTAAAAGCACAGAGTTAATTTCTCAGTTGTGATATCATTTAAGTTCTATTTCTATGTTTGAAGTTTGGGGTAGAGAAAGGGTAAAGTGTGCGGCGCTAGGTCTATGCACATTTTCGTACATCTGACTTGTTCCCCTCCCTAAAGCCAACTTTCAATATTAAAGCTGCAGTCTTTGTAAATAAGGCCCCGGGACACCTAGCATCTTTATTTTTATTTCTTTTATGTACCGTGAGTGCTTTTTGGATTAGTTTGGCTATCATTTTGAGACATGATCTGCTACGATGCATACTTAAATTGTGCCAGAACAAACATTTCTTAGTTTATATTTTCTTTTGCAAGATTGAAGTTTTGCATTCAGCTTTGTGAGGTTTCTATTGATGAAAGAAAGAATGCTGTTAATTTGTTTTTGTGTCCTCAACATCACATATTACTTTCAGTTGAGAAAGTCTTTCAAGGAAAAATCTAGATAACAGATTTAAGTGGAGCAAAGTGTCATCATTCAGCCTGTTATGTTTATTTCTGAGAGCTTTGACTAACAAGGCAGATTCAAAATGTTGACACTCTTCGCCATCTGTTTAGAAGGTTTATATTGTTTGTCACAATAAGAACTATAGAAGCTCCAGCTTCTGCACGCAGATCTGTAACCTCAAACATTCTAAACTGAGAGTCGTAGAAAAGGTGCTGAGTGAAATTGAAGTGGAGAAAATTGTTGGTTGTCTACAGATTTCAGTCTGCACAACCCAAAGCAGGTTGTAGAGCTGGAACATATTTTTATTGTGAGAAGAGCTGTGTGTGTTATCTGTGACATAAGAGTTTGTATGTTCAACTGAAAAAAAA
>NW_015150486.1:1551058-1553557 GCF_000732505.1 Cyprinodon variegatus | reverse complement strand
TCCTCTTCCGTATATCTGGACCAATGTCTGTAATCTTTGTTCATATAAAATAAAACACTTAATAAATAAAACTTAAGACTTTGACTCATTGTGCCAATATATGATTGTTTCTCCTTTGTCAACTCTCTGTCTGTGATCAAAATGTTATTGGAGGAATAACATCTAATTTTTTATGTTATTATGTGGTGTCTGCTTATAGGGAAATATATTATGTGTGGTGTTTTTAGGCAAGCTAATTTTGAGGACAATCATTGGATGACTATAGCGCTGGAATTCAATCTGAAATGATAACAAACAACATTAGTAAATATTTAAAAAGTGAAAAATAGGTTTTCGCCCTTTTAGGGAAATATCAACATATTTATGGCAGAACTAGTAAACAGATATTACAGATAATTTTTTGGGCAAATAAACATGAACAAAAAGAACAGTGACCAATTTGGTGCATTTTTTTCCTTAAAAGTCACAAATAATTTATTCTTGGAGTTTTTCCATTGTTAGAAAAAAAATCTAAAAAAAAAAAAAAGAGAGAGAGATTTAAAAAAAAATACTTCTACTTGCAGACAATGGCTTTGTGTTTGTTTTTCCTTGTATTTTCATGGTTTCTAGATCTGGTTATCTGTGTGAGATTTGCTCACAGTGAAACAGAACAGATTTTATTCAGTGCATTTCTCACTTGTCTGATCCTTTTAGGGTAGAACTGAGCCAATGAGTATGGCAGTCAACAGACTGTGTGGTTATGTCTGCGAATAAAATCAAATTACAGAAAAAAGAAATGTGAGGACCATTTTTGTGCACGAAAGATCATTTTAATTTCAAAGTTGTCATCTTGAAATTTATAATGAATCTTCCAACGGGGAAGGAGCACAACTTTTTATAAATAGTTTACTAAGTACTATTCCCCTGTAATCACATTCCAACTGAATTCCATCTGAAACTTTTGTCTTTTAAATGAAGATAAAAATTAAACATAATTGATCAAAAAATGCAGTAGACAGGTCCACATTGGCCACCTCTACTCAAAGCTCAGCTGAAATATCTCCGGACTTATTGAGTCACATGCTGAGGCTGTCAATATCCAATGCTGGATCACCAAAATCTTATGGATTGTTCCGGGGTATTAGGGAAACCGCTGATAAAATTCCACTAAAATCAATCCTTAACTTTTCAAGTTACCCTGTTAAAAGACAGTCAGGCTACACCTTAAAACATAACCTCCTTGGCTGAGGTAATCATTTTGACATAAGATAAAGTAGGGAATGTTCTTAGGTAGATGGCTTCAAAAAAGCCATTTCAATTTTGTCCTTAGTAGGACTCTTAAATGATTTATCCTTTGTGTTCCACTTGTTCCTCCAGAGCTGGCCCTGAGCACCCGCCACCTTCGTTCCGGCTGAGGTGCTAGTATGTATCTATGTATGGCATCTTTCTTCAATTTACAGCTATACCTAATGTTGTCTCCAAAGCTTGCCCAAGCCAGCGACTGCCTCTGTCCAGCTGAGGTGCTCTCTCTGCCTGGCGTTTGGCTATTTTACCTTAGCTCCAGAGCAGTGCATGGCTAATGCCCCTACCCCTCTCTGGTGGACTCTCCGCCACATTTGGTTGCTGCTGAGGAGGGAGTGGGTCCCAATGACCAAGTTTGAAAATTACTGCTAGGATTTAGGTTAAGGCTTACAGGAGGCCACTCTAGAATAGTCCAATGTTTTCATCTTTGCCAATCTTGCATGTTTTCAGCTGTGTATATTGGATCATTATCCTGTTGAAGACCCATGATCTGCAAAAGAGACCAAGCTTTCTGACACAGGGCAGAATCCCTTGATAGTCGCTAATAGCTAACTATTAGAGCATAATAGAGCCTCGTTCATGTTTTACAGTAGGGACAATGTTCTTTTTATTGTATGCTTCATGTTTTTAATCTGTGAACATAGAGCTGATGTGCTTTGCCAAAATGTTCCATATTTGTTTAATCTGTTTCACAAAATCCAGCCTGGGTTTTCATCAATGTTGTCCACTTTGGTTCAATCTAATCAGGTCCACTTTTGCTCAAAACCTCATTGTTGTCATCTGACAATGATGTTCCTTGAGCTTGAATTTCACCTTTAATCTCCTTAAAAGTTTTTCTGGGCTCTTTTGCTGCCATTCGTATTATCCATGTTTTTATTATTTATCATCAATTGTCCTCTTCCAGTTCCCAGGGAGGTTGCCTACACTGCCATGGATCTTACTTTCCTGACTACTATGTGTAACTGTAGTCACTAATGTAAAAAAAAACTTGCTTATACAATAAGTTTTTTTAATTATTATTATTTTTTAAAGCACTTTTAAAAAACTAGAATAAAAATATCCTGGTTTAAATTCCGGCCAATAATTATTCAGAAATTGTAAAAAAAAATTACAAAACTACAGAACAGTAAACAGTACTTCAAAGAACTCCATAAAATTAAGTTTTTTCTCAAACATAGGACAAAAATAAAGATGTACTGTTAAAATAAAGTGCACATT
>NW_015150486.1:1545873-1550723 GCF_000732505.1 Cyprinodon variegatus | reverse complement strand
TATATATATATATATATATATATTTAGGGCTACTGACTGAATACAAGATTGTAGACACCTGTGATGCTTCAAATATTCCTGTCTGTTCCAAGGTTCACGGCTACTCGGATTTAATTTACATATTTAAAATGAAACAAAAAATAAAAAATGTAAATGTATGTATCTTTGTGAGACCTGCACAGGTGTTGAAGTGCAGGGGTATGTGCTCTGGGTGCATATTTGTAAGTAAACAATCTTGTGAAGAGAAAAATCATCTAATACACAGTCCAGGTCTCCACTCATTAGTGAGATAAAACTGATATGGAAGCTTCAGCAGGGGTTATGCATGAGACAACTCAACACAATATAGGCAGCGGTAGAGAGTGTAACACCCATAATTTGGTGTATGCGAAATGAAGCAGAAAGAAAAACAACTTAGTTACCACTTTTCTGTTTCCATTCAACTTTTTTTTTGCTTGGTGCTTTACATTTGCACCTTGCAAAATATTATTATTTATTTCTGTTGGTAAAGTGCTTCTTGGAGAATACCTACTGTGAGTTAATTATGAGATCTGCAATTATTAATTGTAATTAATTACATTTTATTTGAAAGCTATTTATCAACAAAATAAAAAAAATATATATTATGAGGTAAAGTACATAAACATATGACTATGGATGATCTTTATAGATGCCAACAATTAGTTTATTTCTCATCGTTGAAGGTTTTTAGTTTTTACATGAAAGCAATTGGCCACTGTCACTACATTCAGGAACAAAAGTCATACAAGTCAAAATTTTGATGCAATGCTCTGGGTTTCCTGAGAACAGGGATCTGCAACCTTAACCCTAACCCTTTAAATCCAACAAGGCATTATACCCTGAGCTTAGAAAAATAAAAACTTTGAGCTGCAAATACTTCATGACCTTTACATTTGACACAACCTATTTTTTTTGTTAAACATATGCCATAGAAAGCTGATGCCATTTTATTTGACAGTGAAAGGTTAATTTGTATTATTTGTTTCATAGTTTCTGATACCTCTATATTATCAGTGTGATGTTTTTGTTCTTAAAAAAAAAACAATTTACACAGACACATATAGTGAGCAGAAAATCTAAAATAATACAAGTAGCCTAACTTGTCTAATGTAATTATTCAAAATTGATGTATATTTGATAAGTCTAGTTTAAAAGTATGCACATATTTTATGGTTTAGGCTTTAAACCAATATAATGTGTTAGGACTCCCGTCTGTGTGGTTTGTGTTTTGTGTGTTTGTCTTCCTTCCTCCACCAGGCAGCGCCTGGTCCTGATTCACCTCCTCACACACCTGCTATGGGTTACCTCATTAACGGAGCGCTCTTAAGCTGCTGACTGCCACTACCTCGAGGCCAGAGTGTTTGCCAGTTTTGGGTACTCTAGCCAAGCTGACTTTTGCTGAGTCAAACTGAGTTTTTGTCAACCTGAGTTTTAATCTTGCTATTTTTGTCTTTGCCTCTCGGCGGGAAGTCATCCTGCAAACTGGACGTTTTGGACCTTCTCTCCCTGGAAGGATCAACTGAGCCTCAAACTGAACTGGGGATTCAAACTGGAGGTTTGGATCCACTTTACTCCAAAGGATCGTTTGAGTTTCACACTGAGCAAGGGATTCATCTGCACCACAGTCCGTTCAAGTACCGCAGGAAATCTGAGTGGCAGTCAGTGTCTCCGTTCTCCTACAAACAACCGCATTCTGGGTAAACCCTGTCCGCCCTCCACCGAATGAGACAAACACTGGAACACCCCACACCGACTGGAGTCAAAGAGTCAAACACTTTTCTGGAAACGTGAGTCTGCAACCTTTTCTCCTCTTCAAGTTCGAGATTCAATTTTCCCACTGAACCTGAACTATACGCAATGTCTTTCCCTCTCCTTCAGTTCTGGTTGAGCAGTGTTCAGAGCAACACTGGAATCTCTACAAGCTTCTCAATAAACCTGTTAAACTTTTTCCCTGGTCTCTCTGTATTGGTTTATCTGCATGTGGGTCTGATCTTTAGTTAAATAATGACATAATGGACAAAGGGACAAAACATTAATATTTCATACAAAGGAAGCATAAGTTTTCTTCTATAGGAATTACATGAAATACAGATTTAAAAACATATCATTGTTTTGTGAAATAATAAACAAATGTTCTTTAAAAATATCAACTAAAGGTTTAAAGGTTTTTGCTAATATGCTTTAATGAAAACCATTAGTTGATACTTTTTTTGTTTTATCCACTGTTAGAAGCCATTGAAGAGGGTCTAGAGAGCCAATGGTTCCAGAGCCATGCCTAAAATGGAAACCTTTATAACTAATCTCAATCTATGATTTAATTGTACTCAGTCTCTGGCATACCTTGAGATGAGTGTTAAAAATTGGGCAGTTCAAAGACATACTTATTAGATTTTATTAGTTTATTAGTTGTTAGTTAAAGAGGTATGAAATGTCTGAGTATGAGATTCAGTAGAACTCATCGATGCATCTTATATTTCCGAAATATGTAGACTCCTTTGCTTTGGAGCAATTAAAGGGGAACACCATTTTTTTTGCATTGGCCCCTTTATTTTAAGTTATTACATCATGTTCTACTCACCCATATTAGTTCTGTTTCATTTGGAGCTGTTCCGAAGATATTCGGATTTATTATATCCAAGTAATGTCTTCCTTTGGGCAACGAGTTGAAGGCACAAACTAAACTGTTAATTTATTCTTTATGGTGCGCCAGCATTCATAAAACGTAGGCAAATCACTGTCCCCCAGACATCCGCGGTTATATTTTTTATATTTATATATTTTTTAAAACAAAGCGGAGTGTGTATGACGTACAGGTAATGCGTAGGAGCAATTGACCATTATTTTATTGGGTGACAATAGTCTACACTGGCTGTTGCTGGGTAAAAAGGTAAATGCCCCCTTTTGAATTGGTCTTCTTGGTCATTAGCTCAAAGCTATTGCTTCGATGAAGAAGATGGTGAAAAGAAAAGAGTATTAAAAATTTCTGGAAAAATAGACTGAAGAATTTGCCTTTGTGTGCCTAATTTAAAATGACAAAAATTGCATCCATAAAATGGTTGAATTTAAAGCAGTCAGTTTGAGACACGCCATGCTAGCTTTGCATCCAGAAACAGGAAGAAAGTGTGCCAAGAGAGACGGAGCAGGGTGCAAGCTAGCCAGCATCAACTCGTAAGGATGCAGCAAGGTCACTTTAATTCCACTAGTTTTGCTGGATCTTTTGCAATATTGAACAGAAAACCATTAACAGATGGAGAGTATGCTAAAATGTTCATGCTGGATGCAGCCAATAAACCTTTTGATGAGCTTCCAAACTAAGACAAAATAATCAAACGTATACAAGACATGCCTCTGTTGGCAAGAACTGTTCAAAATCATACCATCATAATTAAAAAGCAAGAGAAAGAACCGCAGGTGAAGGACATAAATCCAGCACCTTTCTTTTGCCTTGCTTTGGATGAGTCAACAGATGTAAGCCATTTGTTGCAGTTCAGTTCAGCACACCCATGCAGCACCAGAAGTCAAGATTATAATAATATATTTTAAAAAATAATTCAGAGGCTTTTTATACTCAAATTTACAGTAGTTGAATTCAGTCTTAAAATATATTTTATGGCTGTCACTGAAATATATTTCCAAATATTTTGCTTTCATGGCTCTCTGAGTCAAAAAGGTTCCCGGCTCTTGGTTTAACAGAAGTACAGGGTTTAGTTTGAACCCAATTGATGATGAGAGTAAATGAGCTGAGAGTGTCTCTATGTACAGCAGCTGAAGGTGACAGAGGAGAGCAGCTGGGTGCTGATGTGTTCGGTAGGTAGTTCCAGCTTTGGGATTGAAGTGAGGAAATTGAATCTTGATATGTTTGAAATGTAACCAACTTTTAATTTTTATGGTTATGTATATCTCAGTTAGGACTGCTCACTTTTGAACAGCAAAACTCTCTCTGGCACACTCTCATGTTGGCAGGGAACCACTAGATGTGGGGTGTGCTCCAGATGGATGGGACTCATGGGGGTGATTGAAGATGACAAAGAAGTGCCAGATTGATACCTGAGTTAGCCAGGAAACATGATGGAGATGGGAAAGAGGAAAACATCGTATAAATTCTCCTGTCTACCTTTTTAAATCAGTCATCAAAAAAATAACTTTCTTCTAATGTAATAGATAATACAGATAGGAAATGAGATTGTTTGCTGTCATTGTCAGAGTTAGATGGTTTAGCCACAAAACGGACAAAAAACGTGGAGAAGGAAGGCCAGGTAGTAACCTGACTCATCATTAACCATTTTTCCGTACATTTTGTTGTTGTGTAGTCATACATTTTGTGCTGTATTTATTTTTAAGGATTCTGCTTTTTATTGATTGACACTAATATTGCCACCAATATTAACCAATAGGAGTTAAACCTTCATGGTTCAGTACCATGCTTTTAGCTACCAATATTTCATAGGGTGTACCCCTTGGTGGTGGCCTAGTGGTTGTGGTGTAATGCTATGTGACGTCTTTTACTTTGAAAACCAACAGAATATAGAGTGGGGGTTTTCCGGTCCCTCACAGCTGTTTGTAATTTAAGTGTATGAGAGACAGAAGCTGCAGCACGGTGTGAGATACATATCAGTAAATAAAAAGAACAACTTGACATGGTGTCAGAAGTGGGATGCTGCGCATGAATGGAGAAAGATGAAGAAAAGGGCTAAGAGGAGAAATCGTGCATCAAGCGGATTAAAAGAAAGTTTTGCAAGTAGCTCTGGTGACGAGACGAGAGACAACCAGGCAGAAATGGGGCGACCCACGCCAAGCGCAACGTTCACCATACAACCTCCGGAGCCATT
>NW_015150486.1:1542229-1545673 GCF_000732505.1 Cyprinodon variegatus | reverse complement strand
GTAAGATCAATAAAGTAAAATTATTATTATCATTACAACATCTTAAGGCTTTGCACAGTTTTGTTGTAGAACCCCTTGTACCCAGTCCATATGCGATGGAGGTATTGTTTCTCAGATAGCGTACATAAAGAAGTAAACATGCTTAATTATTAACAAGATCTATTCCAGTCGTGTTTAAAAAAATCATTAATACAAGCACAAATTGCAGAGGGAGATCTCAGCTTCCATTGGACCCTTAAATTCTTACCATTTCAGAGGAAGACCCCACAGAAAAAACAGAGAATTTCTCCTGTCTTTCTCTTTTTATATAAAAGTCAGTCAGCATGTCTCTCTCCCAAAGTAACCCAGTCAGCATTCGGGTTTTCTCACACAGCATTACCATAGAAGATGATACTGGAGTCGCCCTGGCAATCATAAGTCAGCATAAGAATGTCCACTTTGGCTGACCTACACAGAAGAGTGAACCGATGTTGAAATGAAAAGATATAATTTAAAATAAAGCAAAAAAGAAAAAAATCTTTAAAGATGGTGTGGCATTGAAGGGTGTTCCGGGAACAAGTTTTGTAATTTCGACTTTCTGAAACACTTATTTCCTTCCTTTTTTTTGAGGTGGAATGCAGCTATCTTTTTCTCTTTGACTTTTGTCCTGATTATGGGAAGTATGTGTGGAAGTATGACTGGAGGTGGAAATTTCATATTGAAGAAAAGATCATGTTTAGGTAAATATTATTTTTAGTGTCATAGGTTAATTGAAACATTTAGAAAGTGTAATGCTATGTTCATACTGCACGCCATCAGAAAAGCGTCTGCTGCTTCCTTTTTCATGCTTGTACACATAAAGGACCTTAAGAGCATTGATGATGCTCCTGAGGCCTTGTCAAATTAAGGCTGTTCCTTAAAATGTGTAATTGTGTGTTGTCATTTACTCTTAAAATGTCATCAGCCTCAGCCCTAGTACTGTTCCAATTCACAAAGACAGAGAACGGGCAAATTCCCTGGATGTTGTTCTCGTCCCTTCCACAATGCTGATTATGCATCAGAGCAGACTTGTCTGTTGTTGAGATTGACAGCTGCCCCAGCCTGCATCTCGGCAGCAGCTTTCAGGTGAGCATTCACAGGGCTCAGAGTATTAATTTAAAGGTTTGATTTTCTGTTGCTGTTGTTCTATAAAATAACGTTTTGAGATCTTCTGAGGTGAGAACATTATAATTGTAAGCATTAGTATATGGCCCTATTACTAATTTAGTGCGTAATAAAAAAGAAGTTCTGATGTTGAGAGTACCATGGCAACCGGTGGACCTCCGAGGGTATTGGCAGCTAGGGCTAACATTAGCCCATCTGCAAGAGCCCTCTCTTGGCATACCCGTGTGTAAAGTACAGCGGGCTCTGATGGCTATTTTTTTGTTTTATTTGACAGAATGTTATTTTGATTTGTGTTTATTTGACTATTTTAATTATTATTCCCCCACTTAATGAAAAAAGTAATAATTTTTTATTATCTAGAGACTATTAATAACAGGAAGTGAAATGCAGCTCCAGACGAGCCGAACGTCTGGTGACGTCACGAGTACGCTTCTGTTCCAATTGACCCATATTTATAATGTGTGCTCCCGTTCTCCCCAAGTCCATACCTTCCTGTGTTCTTCTCAAAAACATACTTTTTGAAGGAAAAAAAGCCTGTATTCGCGTTCTTGTAAATTGAAATGGCCATGTGTGTAAAGATCCAATTAATGCTTGTGCTGCTCCTGTGTTCAATGGCTAAGAGTGGTTTTGCTATATTTGCTGTGATAAGCTGGTAAAAAGCAGTTTTAATACATTTTTAAGTGAGAAATTCCACCTCAAAAAATCATCTGTGTAGTCAGTTCATCAAGAATATGATCCTGCCTAAAAAGTTTAGCATTTTTGAGGTATATGGTATAAACTGCAAGCACCAGAATAACAAAAGTGAACAAATCTTACCCGGCAGGTTTCGCCCATAATGAGAAGATAAGCAAGAGGTGGAAAGAAGTAAAATAAGCCGTTACTTGGTATCTTGTAAAAGATATAGTTCCATTCAAGGCAGTTGAAAACAATGGTTTAAATGCCTGCTCTTAGTAGTTGTAGTGGTACAAGCTGCCTAGCAAAAAATCTTCAGACACAGGTCGCATTTTAAGAGATCAGATTCGTATTGGACTCAGGACCACAGAGCCAAGTGGCCCGGGTTGCATTAAAAAAAAATCAGATCTGTGCTGTTTAGACTGCCATGAAAAGATCAGCTACAGGTTGTATATGGGCAAAAAAATTTGATTTGGGTTCCTTCAGGCTGCTGTGTGAACGTAGCCTAAGGAATGACAGGGAGCTGTTTAAAGTTGTCTCACAATTTTCTGGAGTCCTGTCCGGGAGTAAAAATAAAAACATCAGCTCAGTACTGTACTAATACCATTTACTGTGACATAGAATTAAAAGTTAATACTGGCACAGTGAATTGGAGCTCAATAAGTTGATGATCTCTTGCCGACAGGTTTTTAAATAAGCTGTCAGTCCTCTACCTGGGTTTCATCTGTCACTTTCTGCCACCTTATTGTTGTCAGTCATCCCATTCATACCTGCTTTCATGAGAGCTTCATGAGTGCGACAGTTTGAAAGCATACCATAATGGTGACATAAGCTGTCACTTCAGTCTGATACTTAGCTGTTTACTTTTAAACTCCACCTGCTCGCTCTCATGATAGTCTTAAAGCAGGAAATTATTTAAATCATGAGCTGAAAGGATTTTACACTTGAAGTGTGCTCCATTTTATGTTCCCCAAAATACACACCTCCACATACAATATTAGTATTATACATTATGATGAGTAGATTTTTTTTCTTTTTTGTTTTAGTACAATATTAGTATTAAACATTATAATGAGTACATTTTTTTTCATTTCTATTGTTTTAGTTTTCAAATAGTCCATTAGTTTTTCTGTCAAAGGTAATGTTTAAAACTTTTGTCCTATTTCTCATATTTTTGGTTATTTTGAGAATTGGCATTGGACTATAGTTGGATAGTGCATATTCCGTGTTCAGTTTTTTTTATATATTCTGGCCAATATATATCTGCCAATATCTGATATCGGCCAATATATTGGATATTGTTTTTGTAAAGCCCCAAATATCAATATTGGTATCAGTCTTCCTAATTCTATTTTAGTCAGGCTCTAATTTTTGGTATTTTTTATTATTATCTTGTGAATGAATGGTCTCTAATGATCTTTATTATGACTTTGATAAACATCACAGTTACATTTTTGACGTGAAAATGTCTGTTGAGCTGTTTGATATCATTGTGGACTGTTTCATGGCTTATTCGAAAACTGCTGTTGTTTACATGCTTAGGACCAGGGTGCACAGGAAAGGTAGCCTGGGTGCCATTCCGAACTTAGTCCCGCCCACAACGTTTGAGGTCGGGAAGTTCGGTCTGGC
>NW_015150486.1:1539312-1541757 GCF_000732505.1 Cyprinodon variegatus | reverse complement strand
TCATATTCTGACTAGAATTGAGTAGGACTACGTCAGGCTACAGGAAAGGTGACCAGAAGTAAATTTATGTATTTTCAACTTCTGCAGGTATCTTTTATGTTGAGTTAAACATTTTATATCTGTTCATTAATTTACCTCTACTCCATTGTGGTTTGTTTTAAAGTGGCCACCGGGTGGTATTTTGTCTTGTTTACATTAATTTTTTTTAAAAAGTAATTGTTATCATCTTGTAAGAAAGAAAAGTATGTAGAAGATCTTAGATCACTGGAAAACAGGAAAAGATTGGGCTGATTTGATCTCGAGTTCTGGACATTCCTAGTTAAGACCCCTGCACCTGACAGAAGCTTTTCTACATATTATACAAAATAAAATTAAAAAAATCAAGTCATAATTTTGAAAATTCTCTATTTGGCCACCCTTTAAGCATGTTTTATACTGGACTGCTCAGGTTTACTATTCTCCTGTATCTTGTTTACCTGAGTCTGTGCGCTTTGTCCTAATGGCAGATACAGCTAAAGCTGGTAGCTTCCAGTCATTTGATTAAGTGTATCCACTGACTTTTACAAGAAATACGAGTCAAATACACCAACACCTGATCAGATGTGCCAGCTCTTCTAATGGGGAATTAGTGAGGATACAAAGAGTAATTTCAGAAGCAAGGAGCTTGCATTAACAGAGAGGAATGAAAGACTAAAACAAAGCATAATGAAAAGTACACACATTAATAGTACCCTGTTGTGCCTGACTCACCAGCCTTTGTGCTTTGTTTTAGCTTGACGAAATGAAAATGTTAAAACATTGAGAGCCTCTGATTTACCATTTTCTTTCCCAATTCAGGCTTTGAAGAACACCTTAGATAGCCATCTATTCCTGGATCTAGATTCAATTTAATTAAATTCAAAAATACTTTATTAATCCCAAAGGGAACTTAAATTTTGCAGTAACTCATGCGTTATTTTTTTAAACAGGTGCTGTTTTTGCTTAGGCTTATAATAAATGTATGATTTTACCCTACCTTATCAAATATTAATATTATTTACTTGTTGTTAATAAAAAATATAGTTTTGTACTTACAAAAGGTCAAATGAAGAATATAAAATTTCTGATAGACATAAAATCTAGACATTAAGAATAAATGTAGCGTTAAGATTTTGATTGTTTTTTGTTTTTGCCAGTGGTTATATTAGTGGGCCTGATGTCATGGACTAATGCTTTTTTGACTGTCATAAAGGTTCAGGATGCATGAACATATGATTACATCCCACTACTGCATCTTTAGTCAGCCCAAGATTGATTGAAAATTTGGACCAGGATGCTTAACAATCTGCTGGACATTATGAACAATGCCACCCTCTGCACACTTTTAAACTATTGAAAATTATACAAAAAAAAAAAAAAATGTTTGTGTAAGACAAAGGGGGCAGCAATAATGAGTAGATGTGAGATGAAATCCTTTTAACATAGCAATGGACAGCAAACTGGACTGGTCAAAACACACCAACAACCTGTACGGGAAGATACAAAGTAGAATATACTTTCTTAGAAGACTGTGGTTCTTTAACATCTGCTCCAAACTACTATATGTTCTACCAGTCTGTGATTGCCAGTATCCTCTTCTACACCGTGGTGTGCTGGGGAGGCAGCGCATCCAGGAAGGACACGTCCAGCCTGGACAAACTGAGCAGGAGGGCCGGCTTAGTGGTCGACATGAAGCTAGACTCTCTGGTGACGGTGGCAGAGGAGAGGACACTGAATAAACTGATGGACATCATGGACAACAGCAGCCACCCTCTTCACTGGACCAATAGACTTAAGGACTCTTTTGTCCCCCACGCCATCAGACTGTACAACGCCTCACTGGGGGCGGGGAGGCGACACAGGACAGGGGGAAGAGGGAAGGAGTAGCAACACTGGTATTTTTTTTTTTGTTAAAGGTGAACTCCATAGTTATTTGTATTTGTATTTTGCTTAATTATAATTTAACTTAATACTTTTTGTTGCTTAATTTTAACTTAATTTAACTTAATACTTTTTTGCCCTGTAAGCTGCTGGTAACCTTAATATCCGGAGGGAGTCTTCCCAAAGGATCAATAAAGTTCTGTCTAAGTCTCTAGTCTAGGTCTAATCTGTCATGAAGTTTTCTGTAAAATATTGTCAAGGAGGGTGTATCAGGGAAGAAGATGGACATCGCATTGTTATATAAGTATAGGGCTTTGCGATAATTCAATAACGATTTATAACGATCGATAGACGTGTGGCACAATATAAAAAAAAAAGTTTGAAACGCAATTTTCCTTCCTTCTCATTGTAGCCTATCATGTAGGTTTATGCTAGTCACTGCTTCCTCCCAACCAATCACAATCGTGGACCCAGGCATGCCGTCACCAAGCGCCGCCCTCTCAAACCACAACACAGAGCACATGAAGATGTTACAGCAAGGAGAGG
>NW_015150486.1:1534050-1536546 GCF_000732505.1 Cyprinodon variegatus | reverse complement strand
TAAATAACATAGTTATGTATAATATATTACATTTGGGACTGTATATCCCTAAAATTATTACACACTGTAGCTTTAAATATTGGTAACGCAGTTAAGTCACTTCGAATCTAACACAGCAAGTTGCGGCCCACGATCATTCAGAGCATGGGCGGTTCTAGACAAGGGCCAACAGGGGCCAGGGCCCCTGTAGATAATGTCCTGGCCCCTATTATGGCCCCTGTACTGCAAACATAATACTCAAAGAATTTCTAAAGATGATCTGCCTTGCAACAAGCATGGTTACTGAAAGGTCCTTTACATCTATTTCATTTTTTTTCTTTACAAATTGTATTTTATTAAATATAAAAAAAAAAAAAAAATAAGGTGATGGCTTCAGTGGTATTGAGATATGATCCCAGTTTTCATCTGCTAAATGTTTTTTTCAAAACAATTACAGCTGAATTTAACAGTTTTTCTTAAACTCTAATTCAAATTTTATAGAAAACTGTAATTTCAACTTAAATTAAGTCTTAAATATGTAAAATTCCAAAATCTGAATGTATATTCACCTTAAAAGACATTTAGAATTTTAATGAAACTTAATTGAAGAGAACTCTCACTTTATGCAGCTATCCTGCTTTTTATTTCATGCTCCTCTGTGCCCCCGTGAAAACACGCTGGCCCCCTCCTGGCCCCCCTGGTACATTTGGTCTAGAACCGCCACTGATTCAGAGTGACACCTTATAAGCGCTCTCTCTCTGCTCAATGCAGGCATGAGCAGGGAGCTGAATAATGCATGTGTGTTGTTGATTGGCTGAGGAGCTGTAATTTGGGCTGGTGTTTAGCATGCCTTGAACACAAAATTAAATTGAGAGATGATAGGGCAGAGACACTGACCATTTTGAAGGAAAGCGCTCGTTAAAGTTAGAGGGTAATCAATTTCGTACTTCAGGCAATTATCCATTTTGGAAGTAAAGTAGCAGCCATTCAAAATGGTCCTCCCCAGTTAAAGCCAGCCGAATGGCGGCCCACTTCTCTGCAACTCTGAGCAAAATTCCCTCCAACTTCCAGCCACTGCAGTGACCCCCTCCTTCCCTGGACGTGCATATTTTTTTATCTCTGACTCCACCCTTTCACTGAATTACAGGGTCTGACCAGGAGATGACGCTACTCATTAGATCTTAATGTCCACAAATCATGACAGAATATTTTAGATTGATGTTAAGTTTTATTAACCTAATAAATATTACTTTAAGGTACAGATGTTTTACATCCTGATATTACAGAATTATAGAAGAAAAATAAATAATTTAAACCACCTCATAAAATTAAATATTTTTAATCTCCTGTCATCTTTATGATCTTATTTTCATAGGATCCCTTAGAAAAATGGTATCTCTCTATCGCCTTTAAATTTGACCGAGTGTGCTCATTGTTATTTGTGTCTTTGTTCCCCAAGGATTAATCGCTGGAGAATCATTCCAGCCTAAATCGAAAAAGTGAACATAGATGACAGATGGCTGACTCTAAAATGGTTTGAATGATCAACAATTACTCTCCTATGGATTGTGTCATTTCTCTTCATCTTAACAGTTGTTTAAACCGAAGATCATCTTGGTAGCATCCACCTGTGATAGTGAAGTGAAATGATAGAAAGGTGCTATTTTCTGATATAAGTGAAAATAATAAATCATAATCCTAGTTTACTACAGTCCTTACCTCATCATATTTATCTTTTTTTTCCAGAGATTGATACACACAAGCAAAGAGAAATGTTCTCCATTTACAAAAAGATGAAATACTTGCATCATTTAGCTGACAGCAAAACTAATGGTCTTTGTATTCAAAATTACTTGTGTCTTTACTACCCAGTAAGAGGAAGCTGACATTGGTGCATTTATCTTAGTAGAAGCCATTTAACACGGACACACAGCGTGATGTTCTGACTTCTTCCCACTGAGCTCAGAGCCAACAGTGAGAGGGGAAACTGAGGATAACTCCTAAACCATGTCAGATACAAGATACTTTGCTTAAACATCTTATTCATGTTATTTAATTATACATAATGTTTGCTTGTGTTAAATTGGTAATAAATTGACTGTCTGAAAAAACGCTATTTATATATTTTTATCAGAACTTCAACAGCTCCTCTGTAACAGCAGATCCAAAGGTTGAGGCTGAAATCCTCAATTACAGTGGAAGAAATATAAGTAAAATTTCCCGTGTCCTCACTAGGACTAAGAAAGTAGAGCACATCACCCCCAGTTCTAAAGTCCTTACACTGGCTCCCTGTATCTCAGAGAATAATCTAGAGTAGAGTGGGATCCCCCCCAGTCATCCAGGTTGGCACCATAGGATTGGTGTGTATTGGGCAGAGTTAAATTACCTGTAGATAATGGGAAAGGTTTTGCAGTTCTATCGTAGTAGAAGAAAAGTCAAGGTTTCCGGGGAATTGTCAACTGCCCAAGGAGACATTTTTGATCAATTGCTAAGAAAATAAGGTTCTTTTAATGTTGC
>NW_015150486.1:1531194-1533377 GCF_000732505.1 Cyprinodon variegatus | reverse complement strand
CTAAAACATATTTTCTTTAGTCCAACTGTTTTTAATATTCTTTTTTGATTCTGCATTTTTTATTTTATTTTATTTATTATTTTTCTACTTGCTTTGATTCTGTTTTATCTTCCTGTATTTTAATCATGTAAAGCACTTTGCATTGTCTTTGTACTGAATTGTGCTATACAAATAAATTTGCCTTGCCTTGGCTAAAATGGATTAAAATGGAAAAAACAGTTTTTAGCCCCCCAACCATCATCTGGGAGCATTTTTGACTTTATCTAAATACACAAAGCATTTGAGTCAAATTTTTATATTTACCATATATGATATCTGCGTTCAATGTGTCAAACCATATCTTACAAACTGCAATCCATTTGAGACCCTGGAAGAACTCCCATTTGCTGTATGTATTTCAGGAAACATACATTTTTTTTCTTTCAGTTACTCACTGTGATGATTTATACTATAATCTCAGGAGTAATTTATACATTTCAGCATAAGGATTAAACGGCAGCTAAATATGCAAATCTGACACACAAAAAAATGAAAATACAGAATGCCATCAGTAATAATTTGGAGGTCTGGCGTAATGGAAACTACTGCAAATATGTTGACACATAGTCATAGAGAATTCTTTCAGATCAGAGACTTAGATCTAGGGAAAAGCAAGGCTCCGATGTTATTAGCACTCGAGTGTAACAGCCATAAAAGATGATCACATTTACTGTGAGTGAAGCAGTTCTGCCTCATAGCTTAAAAAGAAGATTGCTGTGCAGATGCTGGAAACGGCTCTATCGATTAAGAGCTGTTTCGTGACATAAGGCTTTACATCTATAAACAAGGAGTAATAATTATAATTTGCTACCATTACCTGCTGTTTTTAAATGCATTACTTCTCTCGAAATTTTCTGAAACCAAAAATCAACACAACTGGCCAATAATGAACCACAGACTCAGTTGTCTTGCATTTGAACATGGGTCATTAAACCATTACCTGTTTCCTAAGACTGTGAGGAGACGAATATATTAGAATGGAGACAAAAAATATACTAGTAAGAATTAAGTTTTATATATCCTGAGCAACTGTCAGTACTGGAGGAGGTACAGAACAGTTATTCTATCCATCGTGTTTTGTTTTATAATTTTATTCATGCCAGTTTTGAATTTTCTCCTTCCTACTGCCTCAAACAAATTATGACTAAATATGCAAATAAGGGGATGACATCACTCAGCAACGTTTAGGCCACAAGATGACAGAGATATCAGAGTAATACTGCGTTTATCCCACATATTTTTGTTAACTATATTCTACTTAAAAACAAAGGTTATATTTATTATAACCTCTGCTCTCAAAAGATAAATAAATATATTAATGAGTTGGATTGTCAGTGAAAAAAAAATGTAATGCTGCTTTTAGTATATAGACTCATTTTATTTATTTTTTTCCTTTTAGAGAAAGAAAATAATAATCCTATAAAGCAACGTGCAGTACAGCAGCAATAAATCCCCAAAACACGGAATCAGAGAAAGTTTAATTCATCTTCTTTAGGAGATCTGAAGATACTCCAATATTTAATAAGAATCTTCTTTAGCGGATGGTCGGGGTTGTCCAATATATTCCATACCTTATTCATCATCCTTTGTTGCATAATCATATCTAGACAATTTAAATAGGTCTCTGGGATGAAGTAAGCCTTCTTTTTATGCTTGTTCAGCATTTCAGGACACTGACTCTGATTGTACTATCCTGACAAAAAAAACAACAAAAGAGATTCTCCACAACAAACTTAAATAATAAAACGCCATCTTCCTTATAACTTTTAATGAGATAAACTCCATCAAGGCATGCACTCTAATCAATTTAATCTTGAATACATACAATTAAAATAGTGCTAATTTACAAAAGGTTTTCTTGTTGCAGTGCAGGATTGCTATAATTTGCCTAATAGAGACATTAGCCCCTTTGCCTTGGAGATCTTCTATAAGTGATGGTGATATGTAGCCTCGTGAGGCCATCCTGATCTCGTGAGCTTTCAAGATTTCACTCGCTAATCAGCAGGGGTGTAAATCACATCCATCATGGCGATTCGATTCAGTATCGATTTCCTGACCCAACGATTCAATTATTTTCGGTACTCAAGAATTCACCACGATTCGATTCGATTCAATTAATCGGTTAATTTTTTTTATTATTATTA
>NW_015150486.1:1529008-1529955 GCF_000732505.1 Cyprinodon variegatus | reverse complement strand
TAGCCTGGCTTGTGGTTGTGTTTCCGTTACGGCTCTGTTAGTAGGTCATATGCTTCGTTGATCTGATTGGTTTATTTGGCCCGTCTATCACCAACATAGGCCAATCAGCTAAGCAGTATTTTCGCCCCTTCCCAAAATTACTTCAACGGAAGGTTTCCAGATGGATATGCGGAGCAAATCCTTCACAACACCCATATTTGGAGCCTAATGGTGGCTTCCACTTGTATTAAGTGAAGCTGTGCGCTTTTTCTTTTGCTTTCACTCCCCACAATTCTGACATTTGATGAATGTTGTAAAGATTTGTATTCACCCTCTTCAGCTGCACATTCAATTTGATCTAAATATGCTGTTTTTGATAACTATAAAGATGTATTTTTCTTGTTCTAAACGTTTCCCTTACTTTCTGGCTAAAACACTTCACTGCACCTAAATAAAAGCCTTTTGTTCACCAGTCACACCTCACTGTTTCATTATTTTTCAACATGAAATGTTCATTTCCTTTTAAACATCACTTTTTCCACCTAATGTGTCTAAACCACAACATCTATTGAGCTTCTGTCTCCGTGAGTCTTTCGGAGCAGACTGCTGCCACATGGTCTAATCCTTACAAGCTGTGCGGTCACTATTGGTTTGTTGAAAAATCTAATAACTTCCAGTCTGCTGCTACTTCGATGTGCAATTCTATACCCTAGCAATCAATAGTTTAGTTTTAATTAGCACCTTGTCAATACCTAGAGTTGGGGAAAAACAATAACTGGGGAGACCTTTGTGCTGGAAAGAGTTGAAACCATCCTATTTACAACTGGGACAACAAAGTTATTAAGAATTTATATTTCCTTAAGTAACCTCTATGAAGAAAACAGAGTGGAAGCAAGACATTCAGAATATACAGTAGTAGCCATTTAACCCTTTAAAGCCCGATCCAAGAATAAAACAAAACAGAAAAT
>NW_015150486.1:1525143-1527416 GCF_000732505.1 Cyprinodon variegatus | reverse complement strand
TGCATCTTCTAATAACACTGTGTTATTAGGGTTTTTAAGCGTGAAATATATACACCTCTACTAAATATGCTGTTTTTATATTTGTTAAAGGTATCACAAAAAGGCCCGTTTATTTGAAAGATTATGAAGAAACCTAAATTTTCTATTTAGACTCCTATATTTAAGCTTCATGATAACAAAATTTGGTTTATTCCATGTTGAAAGGATTATGGTTAGTTTTTTTTTTTTTTTTTCAAACTGTCAACATAATTCTTGAAATCATATAACACTGTGCCTTATTAGAACAGAAAGACTTCTCTTATGATGGGTTACTCTTTGCCAAAATCCTTTCTCTGGGTGCTTATGCAATTGTGGGAAATCCACTGAAAAGCTATTTGTCAGTTAAAAGTGGTATTTCTTACTGTTGCATAATTGTGTTATTTTAGGTGCTTTCAGAAGGTCTGTCTTCCTCTTCTTTCCCCTCAAATGTTAACGTTCAGTACAACCTTGAGTTTGTCTTCAGGAGAGAACTAGTGGCTACTTTCTTATTCAGACTGTGTTTCCAAGTAATGTCTGTCACAGACCATTGACCCTTTAGAGTAGAAAATGTTATCTGACACAAAGGTCAGAAATACCCAGTTGTGTTTTTTTTATCCTGACTAGATGTGGATGGGAGGGAATCTGCAAACTGTCCAGTGAATTTTTAATTGTAGAATGTCAAGATTTACATTGTTAGAAGTAAACTAATCAAACCTCTTATTAAAGCAAAAACAGCTTTTTTGTATTTTTTTCAGTCTCATCTGCAGTGAGGCTTGTTTATGTCGCCACCATCAATATCCTCAGTGTTACCTCCATTATGCATATTCAGTAGGTGTTAAGGTACTGTTTAAACAAAGACAAGCTGTAAAAATGTAGAAGTTCAAATGTAAACAGATGCATGAGATTTTTAACCCGTGCAGAAAAAAATGATTTATTCATCACTGTCACAAGTTACGTAGGTGTTTTTGGTACAGAGTTCACATGTTCAGTTTTTTTCTGCGTGAATGCCATGTTTAATTAGGGATCATTAAAAAGAAAAACAGTGGAGATACTGTTCTGATTTTTTGGATTAACAAAGATGATAAACTGAGCCATCTTCTCTGCGTTTGCTTTGTTGGATCTTAACAATATTAAGCTATAAACACTTTAGTCTGAGTTTTACTCTTTGTGCCTAAAGGTGAGTGAAATACACTGTGATATTGCAAAGTTATTAACCTCAATGTCATTAAAAATGCAAATATATTTATTTTTGAATATACCAAGTGAAATAATATAGATCACTAGCATTTAAAAGAAAACATGGAGATAAAAAACATTCCCAGCCTGATATGAATGGGAAAAAAAAATATTTAAGAGTAATTTCAGTGATTGTTACTAAGTTTTGTAATTGACTCTCCTTTGTGAAGAAAAAGTAAATAAGAAGATTTGGATGCTATTGATACATCAACTAATTCACTCTTCTGAAACAAAAGGAACAACTCCTCTGGCCTCTTCTTTTTTCAGTCTTCTGCTTTTACTTAAGCTAAATTATCTACAGCAAAATTTTAAAATCATGGGATTCTGCATTTGGCCTCACAACTTTATCAGATAGCGCTAGCACCAAAAAGGAGATAAAGTGACCAAATCTGACACTTTGAATACCTGGTCTGTTACAAAATCTGCCCAACTGTCTGCAGCTGAAATCCCAACCCATTTTGAACCTTCTGGTAAATATATGATCTATGAAAGACATAATAAAGAATGAGTCAGCCTTATTTTCTTGTTTTGTTTTATTCATTTAAGTTGCGCTTGAGTTTCTGTAGTCCTAATGTTCATCATTTAACCTTGATGATGCCAAATTTCACAAATCTCCCAGATTTAAAAAAATAAATAAGCTATAAGGATACATTAAATCAATGGAAAAGTCTTTCCCTTTTCTTCCAGTTTACTATTATTACTTTCTAAATATTGTCCAAATTTAGTCTGAATTTTAATAACCAGGCGAACACTTTTTTTTCCCCCTGAGATTTTTCTTCCACTCTACTTGTTCAAAAAAAGCCAATTTTGGCAGAAACTGACCAAATCTAGACTGTCCTTTATTAACTCAGTCACCTTCTGAGCCTGCCTCCCTTGACCCTTCATTGCCAGTTTTTTTTTAGAAGACTCACTAAAATATCTTCTTTTTTATGCTACAGTCTCTTCTCCTCAGTGCTCTGCTGCCATTTTAGTATAGGATATTGTTTTCATAATATCTAAACATTATGCACATCAACATG
>NW_015150486.1:1522991-1524423 GCF_000732505.1 Cyprinodon variegatus | reverse complement strand
TTCAACGGAAGGTTTCCAGATGGATATGCGGAGCAAATCCATCTGGCGGAGTCAGGTTACAAAGTAGGCATATAGATTGTACATATCTGCTGCAATAAAGAATAAAGAGCAAAGTTCTTTATTGTCTCTAAATATCCCATAAGTTTGTGTGTTCATGGTTGTGTCTCTCTTTGTTGCCCTGCAATGGACTGGCGACCTGTCCTGGGTGTACCCTGCCTCTCGCCCACAGACTGCTGAAGATAGGCACCGACCCCACCATGACCCTAAAGGAATAAGCAGGAGAAGATGGATCTTTATCTTCCAAACTTTTGGGTTAGCTGAGGTGCAAAGTTTTTATTGGTGTCTGTGTGAAGTGAAGTTGAAATAGCTTTATTGATAATGCTTCATTCATGGAATCATCCTTTTCATAAATGGAATTCAAATCTCATGCTTTATTTCTGTGATATCATAATGGTTAAAATTATCAGCCTCTTTTGAAGCAAGGTATTATTTTACACATTTCCTTTGTTAAAAAGTCTCTAAGTCCTGACAGATAATGTGATTCTTATTCTAAGCAGGTAAAATCGTAATCTCTTTAGGCTTTTAGCGGAGGGTAAAGCTGTGCATCTTCAGCAGGGGGCATTTCATCTCAATGCCGTTCTTTCTTTGTCTCTAAAGATGACTGCGGAGACTAAGCTGAAGTACTCTCTGCTTCAGAATAAATCGGTTTTGCACCTCTTTATTTCCCACCATCCTCAGGATTCTAAGATCACTCCATGAGATTGTGCCTTCTGAAGAATCCCTCTGTCAAACTGTGATCTAGAAAACAAATAGTTGCCGTCGCAATTAATTAATCTATAATCACAGTTAGAAAAATCCCTTCACACCTGAATTTCCTTTGTTATTTATAATTTGGCTGAATATCATTATTCTTATTTGATTTATAATTATATTAATTATTAAATGTTTTTTTTAATAATGTATTTTTGATACCAACTCAGTCTTTTACATTCTGTAAATACAGTGGGGAAAAAGGTCAATTGTTTTGAGGGTTTATTTTATCCAGGATATTGTGTATTTATCTTCCTGTTACTTATGACATGGAGATTTCACAGCTTACATCCACTCTGTTGCCTGCAGGGGGTCCTTGTGAATTCCAGAATAATAGCAGTCATACAAACATTTCCTCTGGTTCTACTCAGAAAGCATATTTCAGTTATTTGTTTTCAAACTTTAAATATGCCTTAATAACAATGTGCTTGTATTCGTCTTTGGACTAATTTAAACTACTAAGTTTTGAGGTGCATATTTTTGCTTTAAAACATCCAAATTTTTTGTGACAAAATAATTAACAGGAAATTACATGATCACTTGTCAACATTAAGGCTGGGGGGATCCCATTACACATCAGGGAGTCAGCAACAACACCGGCCTGACACCACAGGGCTCTTAG
>NW_015150486.1:1514496-1520808 GCF_000732505.1 Cyprinodon variegatus | reverse complement strand
CCAACTGTGTAGGATGGGAGAGCAATAGGAGGGGAGGTGAAGGATCAGAGGGGCACATAATCAGTGCTGTCACTCTGTTATTGACCATTTTATACTGTTTCTAGAGGGGGTTTTAACGCCCCCTCTAGTGCACCACCCCTATGCGTCACATACAGTGCATACCCACATTTTGCACCACTGGACTCTGATCTGAACCTTCAGAAGCACATAAAGGCAGATGTTTTGTGTCGCCTTTGACTGTTAAAGTTAAACCGTTAACAGAGGTTGTACTAAAAGGTTGTGATCCAAATGTTTTCTTTGTTTTAGACATGTTTTGTAATCTTTATTTGCTTTTATTTGTCTTCTGTTTTATGCCTAATTTATGTAAAGCATTTTTAATTGTCCATGCACTGAATTGTGCTATACAAATAAAATTGGCTTGCCTTCTTCACACCGGTTTTCAGACATATGGAATGAATTGTAAATATAACTACATAATTTTCCATAGAAAATTGCCTTCTAATCTTGTTACAGGTTTGTCTAAAATAGAGCTCTGCATTAATTCATAGTGCAAAGTCCTCCTGTTGACCAAAGTAAAATCATGTGTATATATTTTAACTATTTTTGGGATATTTGTAAACAAGATCCTAAACCTTTACAATTTCCCCATATCATTTTTTATTAAAAGTTTAACATTATTGATTAAATCAACCGTTGTATTTGTACAGAGTATATTTTGATATATGTTTTGATCACCTTTTTCGTTTCCCATTTTAATAATCTATTGTGATACAGTTGATAGTCATAGTTTCATCGTTTTATGTGACATGCAGTGTATTCTGAAGTTGAAACCGACTTTCCAAGCATAACCCTTTTTTACCAGGCATATAAAGGGCTGGGAGCATGCTGGAGGTGTACATTGGCACAGCAAGAACGCATCAGTCATGATTTGAATTATTGGTGATGTGGGTTAATTCCTGGAAATAAAAGTAAATTTAGTCCATGATTAATTAACTGTATGCTGCTTTTATGCTGGAAACAAGCATGAACCAATTTGTGAATCAGCTAAAGTGATTGGTGTTAATTTTGGTGCTGAAAGTAGTCGTGAATAACTCAGTTCAGAGCCACGCTCATCCACCCCTACCTCATTAACATGGTAGCAGCTTTGCCCAGAAATCTGTTGGGAGATTAGTGAGAACTCTGATATCAATGAAACCTTCTGTTGCAGATATGAATATTATCATCATTTGCTCAGCTGTGACATTATTACTCCTGTAATACAAGTTATTTTTCTCAAGTGTTAACCTGTCAGCTCATAAAAAGAATTTTCATTTTATTCTGTTTGTGATCTAAAGTTAAAATAAATTAAATTTAGCTTAAATTAATGTATTCTTGACAGGATTGTTCTGTTTTAGTTTTCTCTCCTTCTCACATTATTATGAAGTGTTAATTTCAATGAACAATAGTTTTAAACGCAGAAATTATGTATAGATAGCAGTGCCACCACCTTCTTGTTCCAAGAGGGAATTTAAAGGAAATGCACAAGAAATAAACAAACTGCAAAAAACTGAAACATAGCCTTTCTTTGATTTCTTAAGAAAATAATTTCATTATGTATCAAAAGGACTAAATGGTTTGCAATAAGAACAAAAGGATGTTGTTAATGTTATCATTGACTATATGCTGTTACAACAAAATAGAAATACTAATATTTTCAAGAATGAGCCCAAGCAGGAGATAAATCCTCAATGTTCAACAAACAAATAATCACGTTGGATAAAAAAAAAAAAAGGATACTTATCTACTGCACTGATGTTTTATTTCACTTGTAAAGTTTGATTAGAATGCTCTCCTTCACCAACTCATTTGTGTTTCTATAGAGTCCGAGTGACAGAAGAGGATTATCCATGTGAGTCACTTACCTTGTTTAACAGTTCAGTCCAACTCTTTAGAGCGAGGTAGGATCTAGCCGATGGACTGTCAATGAGATGTGACGGGAGGTGCCCAGAGTTAACCCGATGCTGCAGCTCCCGTGGACAAGCATGAATCTGAGCCAGGTCAGGGAAACAGTTTAGACCAGGTAGGCTCAGAGATCCAGGCGTCTGTAGTGTGGTAAATGGTTACGTTTAGAAGAGGAAAAGGCAGGCTCAGTGTTCCAAGAGTCCAACAAAAAGTTATGACAGAACTTTCAGATGGGAACAGGCAAGCTCAGTAGTTGAGAGCCAGAACAATGCATGATATCAGGAAAACTACGGTACGTTAAAACTAGCTCCCTCCATTGAGCCAAAACAGGGCACTCTCTGTGGATGATAGACTGGACAAGCTCTGAAACACTAAGACAATATTAAAAACCTCTCTCACCATTGGCCTCTGAGAAAGAGAACATCAAAGTCTAACTCTGCAACACAATCTCCAAGTCGAAACTCAGAAACAAAGTTAATGATTTGGCCCCGATAGTTGTGATTGAGCAATTAGGTCAGCTATCAGGGTAGTGTTAATGACAAAAATGTTACAAAATATTTTTCACAGAGGCAGGAAGCAATATCCTGATAATATCTGTTTAGCTTACCTGTCTTCAGACTCATGCTGGATTCTGTCTGGTAACTCTGGATGCATCTACTCCAGAGTTATTAAGGTACTGGTGAACATCTTCACTGAATGGTAAGGTTAATGGCTTATTATTTTTGGCATTACTTAGAATTTAAGGCGGTATGTGATACTAACTTGGATATGTAAAGCTTTTACAAAAGTGTCAGTAGACTTGATAAGTTCTTTGTCTTCTGCCTTTTGGGCTCGACAAAGGATAATGCCACAGATTTTATTTAGTGTGTCCCGGTTTTAGTTCAAGCCTAGATGTTTATTTTGAAAGATTTCCATTATCAAAATCTGCAACAATCTTTACTTCCTGAAAAACTCGTAGGAATTTAGCTGGTTTCACAGCTTCCTCCAGATTATGTATATTTCTGCACACACATATTAACAGTCACCCAATTTCACAAGGTTTCTGGTCGGTATACTCGTA
The DNA here is from genome assembly GCF_000732505.1 of Cyprinodon variegatus. Taxonomy (NCBI): domain Eukaryota; kingdom Metazoa; phylum Chordata; class Actinopteri; order Cyprinodontiformes; family Cyprinodontidae; genus Cyprinodon; species Cyprinodon variegatus. The sequence continues at coordinate 1,517,807 of NW_015150486.1, read as the reverse complement.
CTTGGCAGGGTCTTGTTCATGTCTGTTATAGAGAGACTCGGCAAACTGAATAATCAAAATGCAATTTCTCAAAACTGTGGTAACCTCATCCTGCTTCATCGGACCAAAAAACTTCCAAACCCCACTTGAAATCTCTTGACAGAATGCAGACTGTTGAGCCATTGCAAAGTGCAGTACATTGATTCTTCCAGGTTCTTGGTACAAGTCTTGCAGGGGCATCTGCGGGCATGTCTCCAAAGTTCCTTGTGAATGTACATACCTTGGCAGTACATACAGTAAATAAATATTCCATTTTTTCATTTCCCACTTTGTAAAAACCCAGACGTGTGTTTGAAATTGCCTGTGTTACTCATTTTTTTCAAAACTAACTTTTCAGTCTTTTGAGTCCTGTGTAAGGTAGAAGGCATAAGCAATTTCAGCATATGTCTTGTGTCTTTTTAAATGTATATATTTTGCTCGGTTGCCCCATACAAAGCAGAAGTTTTTAACACCCATAATCTGCAGTGAGGATTCCTTTTGAGAGGCTTGGCTTGGCTGGATGTTTCAAGTGTGCCATCACTCAGATTATCTGTTTAAAAGAGGCTGGTATTTAGATGTATTGGTGCAACTATGTCACTGATAATGACTGCTTATACTCAGATTTAATAATAATGAAAATAAATGACATTTTATGAAATATCAAAATATATTTGGGAGTAAGCATACTTTTTTCCAATTGAAACTTCAGTCAAAGATGTTTTTATCTGATCATATCACTAATTATTTTACTCTCTCTTTCAATTTTCATTGACAGTTTTGTATCTAAAAAAATATTACGAGCAGCCACCATCAGCAACAAATCTTAATCCCCACCTAGATGGTACATAGTTCATTGATTCTCAAAAGCAGCTGTCATTTAATTTTCTTTCCCTTTGTAAAGCAAAGCAAAATGTCAAGTTAGACTGATAGCAATTGAAATTAAACTCAATGCCTTTATTAGGTTTGAAGCTAGAAATATTTTCTTTCAACAGCTTACTAGTTTGTGTGCATAACAGGAGTTAATTAAGTTCACCATTGAATTGGTTCAACAAAGCCCCTCTGATGAGTGCGGTCACACTCATTATGACTATTCACATCATTCTTAAGCTTTCATTAATTGGTTGATAGTATTTTTAAATACGATATATGAGCAGTCCTCTTCTGCCCAAACTTTGGCTAAACATGCTAAGTTGAGTGATTAATATTGCATTTAAACTATGATATGTCCAGAAATGTTTTACTTTCATGTATAGTATACTTTTTCTGTCATTAATGGATATATAAAGTGCATTCACATTAAGAAGTTATAAATAACTGTTATAGTTTAACATTAACTTTAAGACTAACTCCTAATTTGGATTCTTCTTAATCTTTAATCCAATAAGCTAACTTATGCATGATGTGTAGATAAGGGGAATAAATGTATGCCCTCTTAGCCATGTCACCTTGATTCTTTTTTATGTGTGTTGTTGTTTTTGTTTTTCTAGTCCGATATGCAAAGCAATGATGTGCTGAGTTACGCACTCAGCATAACTGACATCCATTACAGCTTTTATGAGCTTTACAGAGAGGGCTTCTTTCTTCCACAACCCATTTAAAGTCATGCATGATTCATTAACCATTTTTCCAAACTGTTAGAGAAGTAGATGGTTTATTATCCTACAAGTTGCCTATGTGAATGGAATTCATTTTATCAATTTTCACATAACCTTCAATTTGTATTGAAGAAACTTTCTATTTTTCTTTCTTTATCATCTTTCTTCCAACACCTTCTATTTTCCATCACTTGATTAACATTTTGGAATTTGCAATGGTTTCACACTGAAACAAGAATTATGAACTTTATTATAATCAAGGTTTAACCTTTGGGTAATTTCTTTAGCAGCAGAAAAGAAATGGAAAGATAAAAGACAGCGAAAAAGGAGATGTGGGGGTATTTTTTGTTGCTAATTAACCAACAAAGCTAACCCCCAAAAGTTAATCCAGGCCTGGAGTGGCTAATTAGGAGGACCTGGAAAGTTCCCTGTGGACGGGTCCTTATTTTAGGCCACAAGGCCTGATTATTTTTTTTATTTGTATGCCATTGTTCTGCCAAATGTGAATCATTTGCACTTCTGCTGCCATCCCTGCGCTCCGTATGCCTACGTACATTGGCAGCTTTTATTATTCTTTGACGTAAAATGTTCGTTCAGTCATACAGTCAACGGTGACTGATGGTTAGAAATTAAAATGATCAAGAGTGGTGTTGAGAAAACCAAAATGAAACAGGAAAGCTCAAGGTACAGTATGAGACGTAGATATCGATAAAATGGGTAAGGCCAGATGTTGAACTTTGTCTGTAAACCACTGAACACAATTGCTTCAAGTCATTGCATTTTCTGGTGTTGCGGTATATAATTTATTGTCATGTAGTTTAAATAATATTTATGAAGCAACACCACATAAATGGGAGTATATGTCTTGTAGCCCTCAGAGTCGCAGGGACTAAACAGCAGCAATAAATACAAACCATGATGCCTGAGTCTGCAGGTAGGATTACTTATTAAGTGAATATTAAATGAATCTAATGAAGACTATGGTGCAATTTGTATGCTCAGAATTATGACCATTTATTTTTAAATGTTACTTAGTGTCAGAAGCAAAACCAGTAGTAATGGCATCGCTCCTATTGGTATGGAATAAATAGTGCTGTTACAGTGTGTGAACAAACAAGAGTAAGTTCTACATGATTTGTATGCCCTAGCCATATAAGTGAACGGTTATATTTCTTAGCATTAAAAGTGAATAGTAAAACACAAAACCCACAGGTGAAATTAAATATTATGAAATAAATATTTATATTTAGCCCTAGAAATATCCTAATTGGTGAAGTTGAAATGTGTGTTTTCTATATCAAATGTGTTAAAACATTGCCTATTGCTCATGTGATGTAGGTCCTGGAGAGTCTAGAGACACAATGAATATTTAACACAATGAAATGTTAAATATTAATATTTTTTGTTATTTCATTTTACTTTGAAGGTTTGGGTATCTGCAAACACTTATTTGGACAGAATGTTGATTCTGATATTGTTGAAACGGATGTGTTATGAAGAATATTGTTGGTATAAAAACTGTTTTCTCACCCCTCGTGGGGTGGTATGTGTCATCCTCAAGCTCGGGTCCTCTACCAGAGGCCTGGGGATTCTGCGCAGGATCTTAGCTGTTCCTAGGACTGCGCTCTTCTGGACAGAGACCTCTGATGTTTTACCTTGAATCTGCTGTAGCCACTCTCCCTGTTCGGGGGTCACAGC
>NW_015150486.1:1509473-1511573 GCF_000732505.1 Cyprinodon variegatus | reverse complement strand
AAATGGATCTTCAAAGTGCTTGAAAAGTGCTTCATTTTGACTTTGGAAAAGGAGTACGAACCCTGTGTTGGTCTAAAAACTCAGCTCCGCAGGGAGATGGCGCTACCCTGACTTGTTTACCCGGAAGCAAAACGAGTAGAAAAGGAATTTGAAGCTCACTAGGGATAAACGCGCTGCCTTGGCAATTTGTGAAATTTTGAGTTCTGAAATCCCTAAAAAGAAAAGGCAACAACATATTTGGACAAAGACATGACTGAGGAAATGTGGCTACTGCTGTCTGTCAATTTTACAGAAAGAACTCAATTTTACTCGCACCCCGCTATGCTTCTGCATTTTTGTCTGAGAGGAAGAAGTAGAATCCTTGTTTTCACATGCGCATTGAGTGATCTGCCCATGACAGCAGACTGAATTTCAAACATTTTTGATCTTCTCCTGACCTTACGATCCTTGATCGGGAGCTGGTGGTGAGTGGTTGATCACTTCTCATTACCCCCTGTACACTATGTTAGATTTAAAAATTGTGAGTTCATATAAGACAAATATGAATCTGACACACAAAGGGATTTTCAAACACAGCTTCCTGCAGGAGGAGAAAGGCTGCCTGCTCACATTTCAGCACCTTTCTGTCCCCCACCAAAACAGCAGAGTCTTTTATTAACAGAACACAAGCAAATGGGTGGGTCTTAGAACAGAAGACCCTGCAATGATTATCTAGCTGGATGCAGGTCATAAAACAGCATGACCCTTCTTTAAGACCAACTTGCTGGAGGCAGGTCATAAAGTGAAATAATCCTGTAATGTCTAACTGGCTGGAAGCAGGACTTCAATGTTTTATATGCACACACACATCAACTTTATAATCATCATTTAATAATCCTAACACACTACACGACACACAATCAGGCTGAAAGTCGGCCCGATCGAAAAATTCTCACACGACTTGAGAATCGGCTAGAAAAAGGCAAAAAATCATACAGTGTATGCCCGGCTTAATGAGTCTGTTTAATGTTGGTTGTGTTGGTTGTGCACAGAAACACAGCCCAGTGAAAGTGAGGATGAAGGAACTTGTGTTCATGTCTTTCTGAAACTGTCATATCCTACAAAAAACAAAAAACTTATACACGTTTCAGTGGGAATAAATAGGAGTTTAAGTGACATTCCCATGAATTAGATATTTGCAGTTTCAAATACAGCAGCACAGAATAGAGATTAAATTTTGATATCAGCCATAGTTAACCTTATGTTAACCAGTGCCAGTTTAGTGGGTCTGCACCTGCTGAAATCTAACCCCAGTTCCCTGGCTCTCACCGCATAAGTCACGGGGTCTTTCCACTAGATTGGTCCCCAAAATCCTGTGGAATTTTCAGTTGAAAAAATCAAGTAACGTTATCCTCACATTGCTCCCAGACACCTCTAGGTACGACAAAGCAGTACTAGGCTGGTAGGTGAACTGCACTGGATCCGATGAGGACCTCATAGGAAGGCAAAGATAGTTAAGTCCTAACCTCTCATTGTTTTCATCAGATGCAAGGGTCCTATAGATGTTTGATCTCCAGCATATCTACCATACAGCAGCACTTTCCCAAGCTTTCAATTCACGCTTTTGTGATGCCATAAAAGTGAAATGATAAAAGAGATTGATTGAAATGTCTGTTTATATTGTTATCACTTTTATGTTTGTAGTTCTTATCAACAAATAGATACAAAAAATAGACACAACACTCCATAAAATAAAAGTGAGCCTATATAAGCTTAGCTGTGCAACATGGTTGAATGTTATCCAACCTCATTATGTCTTGAGAAATTAGAAAATATCTTTGCCAACAACACTGTGGATAATCAGACTTGGAGTGCTGTGTATTCAGAATCTATTTGGGTCTTTATAGCCAGTGAAGTCATTCATCATCCTTTCATCTCCACCAAATTAAAAAAAAAAGAAAGCTCATATGCAGTTGTCTAAAGGGAGGTCTGATAAGATTTAGGTTAAATCAACAGAAAAGCATGCTGTGCCAATTATTGACTTTAAACCTAAGCTGTTTTTATTGGTTCTTTTTTTAATCATCAAATATCGATCTGAAAAGACCCTTTGAGAAAAAAAAA
>NW_015150486.1:1504712-1506623 GCF_000732505.1 Cyprinodon variegatus | reverse complement strand
CACCTGGATCCCCGCTCTTTTTCGCCGTCACGTCCCTCCGTTGTCAGACAAACTTGCCCCCACTTCCACACCGCCTCGGCCGTATCTAGACCCACTGTGTTTAGCGCGTATATCGCTCAGAGCTCAGTGAATAAAACTTTTAACCCTCTACCACTGTGTCTGGTTGAATTCTGCATTCTCAGTCTGAAAATTTACACGTACATTTTTACTCTATGGATGCTGGTCCTTTTATTTTTCTATACAAATTGAGAGTAAATGTCTGAGTTACTGTTGGTACAGTTAGGGGTACTGTTGTGTCCACAGAGCTGTGTACTGGTTTGGAGGTTTTTTTTTTTTTTTTTTCCCTTCATTTTTAGGGTGCACCACACCCGCAGTTGTAGATTCCAGCTGGCACTCATCAGCTGCAATCAAGGAAGCATTATTTAGAGGAGTGGATTCTGTAAGATAGATGACAGACGGTTACCTAATACTAGTGGTAACTGGTTTCCTAGTCAAAAACTTCCTAGTTATAGTTGTTCTTGTTCGCATGTTGTTAGTTACCAGTGTGTCTATTACCCCACCTCCTCAGACTGTTTCCAAGCCCAACAAAGTAAGTCCGCCATCTCTGTTCATCTCTTTATCAGTTGAAACTTGTACTCATCTCTGTTCCCTGTAGTTTCAATGGATTTTCTGCTGAACTCATCTTCCAGCCAAATAATAAAATCTCTTCAAGTAAACAGGTTTCTCCTGTCGTACGTAATTGCTGCTGCGCCAGAGTCTTAATCCACAATCATGTCAATATGGTCTATAATAATCCAATTTAGCAGGTGTTGTGTTATATTGTGCTGAGCTCATTTATTAATCGACCACAGCTGCTCTCCTGACATGTTAATGAATTCCTAATTTGGAGAGTTTTCTCATTGATATTATAATTCAAAGGTTAAACTGTGCTGTGAAAGATCAGAGTAAAAAAACTACATGATAAATCCTATTCTCATGTCAACATTAGTAAAAAAAACAACATATTTTTCTGCATCATGAGGAAAAAAATCTTAATCATACATAATCAAAATCTTTTATTTCAGTTTTTTTGCAAGGGATTATCCAACCTATCTCCTAAGCTGATAGCCAATGATAGCACTCGATACTCTACCTTCTAAAGCAACTGGTGTTTTTTTTTTTAATTTTAACTTAGAATATATATATATATATATATATATATATTATTTACTCTGTCTCTAAATCAGAAATGAATAGGAATTTTAATATTTATAGTAAGTCCAAAATGCCTTTGAGTGGTCTTCGGGAATTTTTCTTTCATCTTTTTTATCAAAATTTTATTTCCCTTTGGGATTAATACAGTATTTTTGAATTGAACATAATTGAAATACAACAACAACAAAAAAAAAACACTTGCTACTGTGTTTTGGATAAGCTTTTTGGCTTTTATCTGCATTTTGTGGATGGTTTTGTTTCAAAGCAAATGCTAAAAAAGAAAAAGAACAAAAGGAGTATGAATACGGCTGCCACACAAGAGAGCTGAGCATTTAATTCAAATATATTAAACATTGGTTTATATGACTTTGGATTATTACATGACATACAGTAATAAAAGTAGTATACCTGCAACACCTGGATGCACCATCACATACTGTAGACATTTCCTGCTTAAGATATGAAATTAAAAGCACTTCCTGTTCAGTTAATCCAGCATCTCAATAAGCTCTTCGAAGTAATTACTGTACTGTGCCTCATTTATTATGCAATGAAAAATTTGCTAATTTGAGTTGAAAACAAAAGAATATTGAAAATGATCAACTAGTTGCAGAAGGGGTAAATTCAAAAACAGTTATTGATAGGTGTTTACTTAAAAAGTTAACATTTCGCATTTGAAAGTCTTTCTTTCTTTCTTTCTTTCTTTCTTTCTTTCTT
>NW_015150486.1:1485790-1502713 GCF_000732505.1 Cyprinodon variegatus | reverse complement strand
AGCTAGTTTTTCAGTATGACATCTAGATGGAATATTTATATTTGAGGCTATATTTAAGAGGTGAAGAAGGAAATCAGATAGATATAAAGGGCAAAAACATAGCAGCTTCTATAGTTAGAACTGTATTTCTCAGAGCAGTAATAAATCATCTGAAGAGCAGTCTCGAGAATGGTTCATTTTAACCTGCAGTTACATGGTTTTCATTATAATCAACTGTAATTATGGGCTCACTTGGAATTGTTTTCCATGTGACTTGCATGAAGAACAAATATATTGATTTTTACTTCTAAGCTGAATGTCTAAAAATTGTTCTTGAAATGTTTCTGTTGACCAATAGTCTTTGCACATATTGTTTTTTCTGTTATCAATAATTTTTCCAGTTACATCAATGTTCATGTGGAAATTTTGAAATAAAAATGCTGTTTCTTACTAAGCCTCTATGCGCACAATCACAAAAACACAGAATGTATTTTGATCTCCATTTAAACTATTTCTTTTAGTTAATTAAATCATGTTAAATAAAGTTAAAAGACTACAACAGCGAGTTCTTGTCAATGGAGTTGGGATATGTTTTCTAGGAATAATCTCTAGGACTAATTAAAAGTTATAACACAAAATATTGTTTCAGAGCAGAACAAAAGTAAAGACAGGTTGTATCTGCAACGAGAAATATGTTTGGCTCACTAGCAATAAAAAGTGTTTTGCATTTGCGGTTTTTTTTTTTTCTTTTTTTTTTTTTTTCTCGGTTTTCCAAAAGCTCTTAGCCCCAAAATCCCCATTAAAAAATAATATGTCTGATTGTTCTTGTATTTGAATTTCGAACGGGCAAAGCTGTGCCAGCTCTTTCTTGTTGGATAGTTTTCCTGCTTATAAAGTGATATTTTCAAATGTAACAAAAGATTCTGTGTAAGGGTTCCCCTGCGTTTATGTGTGTGTGAGTGATGCATCTCTTCCAGAGAGGATCTTTGTGGTGAACCTGGGTAGTTTACACAGGTGGAGCTCATCAGTCTCATCAGAGTGCTGGGCTTTAAAGAGAAGCAGAGCCTTGACTCAGTGCTGGTTTCTTGTTGTAGTTTAGGTTCTTCCTTGTCTATAGCTTCCACATGTATGTTTCATAACTTTTTGGGGGATTTTGTTTGGTTTCCAGTATTTTTGCATATTCTGGATTTTTGCTTCAGTTGCCTATCTGTCCTTAATTCAATCAGCAAGACTTACTTCTGCCTCCTCATCTCTTTGTCTGGGTCCTCAAAACCTCCAAATAAATCAAACATCCTGAATTATATAAAATTCTGAAATTTGACTGGGCCATTCAAACCAATTTCAATGTTTCTCTTTTAACCACTTAGCTTTTAATCACTTTAGCAGAATGTTCCAGGTCATTGGGTCCGTGAAGGTAAACATTCCAGTGCTTAATCACAGGCAGTTGCAGCAGAGCTTCTCTTAAGAATTTCTTCATATTTAGCATCATCCATCTTTTCCCCCATATTTGGGCAGCTGCTGCTGCTTAATAACATCCTTACAGCATTAAGCTGCCATCAACATGTTTTTCTGAGGTTATGGTGTTCTTTGGTAATGGGATGTTTCCTTAGTGCCCTAAAACGAACATCTTCCCTGATACATTTGGGGCGTCTGAATACGTATTAGTTTTAAAACCATAAACTGGTTGTTTTCTGACCACTCTTCTATTAAACACAGTTATATGAAGAATACTGCTTAATTCATCCTTGGGAGAGATACTCCATTGTCTTCTATATAACTTTGCAGCTTGTCTATGGTTGTATTTAGTTTCTGTGCTGCTGCTGAAAAATTATTCTCTTCAGAAATGCTACAGACTAGATGTAGGTAATGACATTTCTCAGCCTCCTCACATCCAGTGTGATCTGGATATGCCCCACAAAGAGCACTGCACTACGCTGACCTGCAGGAAGTGTCTCACTTTTCCCAGACCTATGTTCAACTAAGCCCAGCACAGTTGGACAAGTTAAGTCAAAAACAAAGTACATCACAGCTTTGGCATAATGCTAGGTGGCTGTAACTGACAGCAAGCACAGATGTACACTTACACTTACACCTCACCTTCACTGGCAATAACTGCCACTACAGGTGCTGGTCATAAAATTAGAATATCATGAAAAAGTAGATTGATTTCAGTAATTCCATTTAAAAAGTGAAACTTGTATATTATATTCATACATTACATACAAACTCATATATTTCAGATGTTTATTTTGTTTAATTTTGATGATTACAAATGACAACAAATGAAAATCTCAAATTCATCATATCAGAAAATTAGAATATTACTGAAGACCAATAAAAACAAAGGATTTATAGAAATGTTGGCCAACTGAAAAGTATGAACATGAAAAGTATGAGCATGTACAGCACTCAGTATTTAGTTGGGCCTCCTTTGGCCTGTATTACTGCAGCAATGCGGCGTGGCATGGAGTCGATCAGTCTGTGGCACTGCTCAGGTGTTATGATAGCCCAGGTTGCTCTAATAGTGGCTTTTAGCTCTTCTGAATTGTTGGGTCTGGTGTATTGCATCTTCTTCTTCACAATACCCCATAGATTTTCTATGGGGTTAAGGTCAGGAGAGTTTGCTGGCCAATTAAGAACAGGGATACCATGGTCCTTCAACCAGGTACTGGTAGCTTTGGCACTGTGTGCAGGTGCCAAGTCCTGTTGGAAAATGAAATCTGCATCTCCAAAAAGTTGGTCAGCTGCAGGAAGCATGAAGTGCTCTAAAACTTCCTGGTATGTGGCTGCGTTGACCCTGGACCTCAGAAAACACAATGGACCAACACCAGCAGATGACATGGCACCCCAAACCATCACTGACTGTGGAAACTTTACACTGGACTTCAAGCAACGTGGATGAAGTGCCTCTCTTCTTTTCCTCCAGACTCTGGGACCTTGATTTCCAAAGGAAATGCAAAATTTACTTTCATCAGAGAACATGACTTTGGACCACTCACCAGCAGTCCAGTCCTGTTTCTCTTTAGCCCAGGCAAGACGCTTCTGACGCTGTCTGTGGTTCAAGAGTGGCTTGACACAAGGAATGCGACAGCAGAAACCCATGTCTTCATACGTCTGTGTGTGGTGGTTCTTGAAGCACTCACTCCAGCTGCAGTCCACTCTTTGTGAATCTCCCCCACATTTTTGAATGGGTTTTGTTTCACAATCCTCTCCAGGGTGCGGTTATCTCTCTTGCTTGTACACTTTTTTCGACCACATCTTTTCCTTCCCTTCGCCTCTCTATTAATGTGCTTGGACACTGAGCTCTGTGAACAGCCAGCCTCTTTAGCGATGACCTTTTGTGTCTTGCCCTCCTTGTGCAAGGTGTCGATGGTCGTCTTTTGGACAACTGTCAAGTCAGCAGTCTTCCCCATGATTGTGTAGCCTATAGAACTAGACTGAAAGACCATTTAAAGGCTTTTGCAGGTGGTTTGAGTTAATTAGCTGATTAGAGTGTGGCACCAGGGGCCATCAATTTTGAACCTTTTCACAATATTCTAATTTTATGATGAATTTGAGATTTTCATTTGTTGTCATTTGTAATCATCAAAATTAAACAAAATAAACATCTGAAATATATGAGTTTGTATGTAATGTATGAATATAATATACAAGTTTCACTTTTTAAATGGAATTACTGAAATCAATCTACTTTTTCATGATATTCTAATTTTATGACCAGCACCTGTATATGAAAGAAAGTGGAGGCAAAGTCTTTAAACGCATGGAGGCTCAAAGCTACACAGTTGAATGGAGAGATGTGTCCTGACCATGCCTGGTTTGGGGCATATCTGGATGGCATTTTGAACTCAGTGCCACTAAAGGGCAGCACATCACTTGCTGAGTTTCTAAGTCAGCCAACTTGTCAGATGCTTAGAAGATGGGAAATATGTTAATCTCCCCAGTGGGTCACATAGATACTACACTACCTCGGGGTGGGGAATCACTGCTGATTGCTATCTTTGAACTTAGAGAAACAAGCCGTAATTAAAGCTGACATATTTTACACATGTTTTTCTAGGTCCAGCTGATAATGAGGTACCAGAAGCCACAAACCTGTGAGCTACTCATCTGGACCCCATCTGAGCACTTGGACTTGGATGTTTAATTAAAGGCTTTCCAGACATAAACATGAAACGCATCCAGAATTTCTATTTTTTTCCAACATTAGTGGGCACATTTTTTGCAAAGAAGGCTCCACTATGCCCCAAATATCTGAATCTCTTGAAAACAAAGTAAGCATTTAGATGTAATGTGTTAACATAAAATGATTTCTGTGGGTCATTAAAAATCATTAAAAGTAGTTAAATTATTTTTTTTTATATTAAGGCCTTAATTGACATTCAAATTTATTAAAATTGATTATCGTGGCATGTTTTATTTAAAATAAAAAAAATATGTTTATAGAAACAAGTCAGATATATTATATCGCAATTTATTCGCGTGGAACTGCTTCTGGTTGAACGTAAAGCTGTATGTTCGGAAAAGAATTTCGAGGTGGAAAAAAATTGAGAGAATAGTAAAATGCAAATAAACAAAAGTGGCTAGAAAAAATAAAAAATAAAATATATAAAAAAATATATATGTGAGTCATGCGTACTTGTTGATGACATTAAAATGATTTCTAAGAGCATTAAAAGACCATTAAAAAGCATTAAATTAGAGTTAGTCCTGTATAAATCCTGCAAAAACTGTACTCAAAAAATCTATTTATTTTGCTTTTTAAAATTCAAGATAAACATCGAAGGTCTTGTTGGCAGCCCACTGGCAGAAACCAACCTCATTGTCTGAGCACAGATTGAATTTTAAGACCAGGTTAGTGACTTAAACATTATTTATTATCCTCATCCAGTTAGATATGGTCACTAACCTGTGTTCTCTCCCTGCAGAGATTCCTGCCTTAAGGCTAATTTATACTTCAAAACTAGGTCATCTGCGTAGGTGTCGCAGTGAACAAAAAGACACCTCTCCCAAATTGTATGTGACCGCAGACAGTGCTGCAGACAGGAGGCCAGAGGTCAAATTTACATCCGCTTGTCGGCTTGTTTTGTTTGTATGACCGCAATTGCGGAAAACAACTCGTGAACATGGACCAGCTAGAAGAGCGAGGTGTGCGAGAACGCTGGGACCCTTTTTCCACCTGGATCCCCGCTCTTTTTCGCCCTTATGTCCCTCTGTTGTCGGACAAACTTGCCCCCAATTCCTCACCGTCTTGGCCGTATCTAGACCCACAGCTGGTTAGTGATTGTGCCTCTTGCGTTGTGGCGTGGAATATACCATAGCACAGACCACAATTGAGCATGCATCAGCAATCTCTGCTACAAGCTCACTGCGACACACTGCTGCGGGGAGTATAACAAGCCCTTAAGTTGGCCTTAGATTGGTCTGCCAGATACAGTTTTAGAGAAGTATGACATTATTCCTCAAAGATAACAAAAATAGTTTTTCCTCTTAATGACTGAGGCTAATGAGAACCTGAAAAACACCGCAACTTGATTACATGACAACACTTTAAGCCTCTCTCTGACTATAGAGTTCTTAAAAGAGGAGTTTTATTAGAGAGCCTGCTCACATCTTACAAAGCAGAGGAGGGAGGTAGTATCAACCCCACTGTCATCTACTTATGAGAAAGATTTGAAGCAACGATTTGTTCTCATAATATATGAGAACTTTGACAAGCTCAGTTTAATAAGATGTGGGTGTTTATTAGGATCTAATGATGGGGGATGATATTAGATGTATACAATGTGAATAATCTGAGCTGTACTTATTTTAGAGATTTTGCAGCAAGACTACAGATTCATTAAATATTGAGCATGATCTGTGGTCAATCATTTCGCTTTTTAAGTGCATCCTTGGTGGATTATTATTTAGCATCACGATAAGGAACAACGTCCTGTTTGAATTCTTACCGTCTTCGTATCCTTTTTTTGTCAAACGAACAAAGAATGATCCTTCTTCACTGCAAATATACAAGCGGTTTTATCCTTTTTCAGAAAGAAAATCTTCTACAATCTCTTGTCCATGGTAGAAAACAATTAATACAATTGATTTTGGGTGTTGTTGTTTTTTTTTTTTTTTTAGATATTTTTTACACTTTTAGATCAGTTACAGAAATTTGATCTGAAAGCTGAATGGAAAATAATAAATTTGCCTTTTTGATGCTTTTGTGTGCTGTTAAGTGCTAAATCTGGTCTGCTGAAGCAGGGATTTAACATCGGCTAGCATGCTCATTGACCTGAGTTGTTCAACAAAGATAAAGTCAGAGAACTGACCATAAACTCTTATCTTTCCTTTCTGATATTGACCTTAGGTCCTTTTTCATTACCAGGTGGTCCATCACTTAAGTATCAGACTATCCATGTTTCACTGCTAACATTGATCTTTTGCACAGTCTCACTTTATCACCAACCTTTCTGTTGTATAGTCAATTTGCAGTTGGCTGTTTTTTTCTTTTTTGGACTGTTTACCGCTATAGTTATGTGAGGGCAAATGTTGTACACAGTTACAGACTTGAGTTTCACTCTCCAAAGACATGCTTTTAGAGTCTGTGGTTTTCATGTCATCAGTCATGCTGCCAGTGTCTGGAGAAGTTTCAGGAATGGATGTGACCCACAGCATGGTTGGGGCAGTAACACCAGGCAGCAAGCCAGCAGAGAGCAAAGCACATGGTTCAATGAGAAGGTTACACACATACAGGAGAATACACTAAAATTCAGCCCAAGATTACTCAACTGGCTAAGAGCAGATTACAAAAAAAACTTCCATCAGCTTACTCACATAAAGACCCCTCAGCCATGGCCAGGAACAAGGATTTGCCTGTCACAGTTTGGTAACAGGATGCCAAAATATGTCCCAAAGGTAAGATAGGAGACAGGCAGGCAGGAGAGGAGTTTAAAATAAAACCTGAACACTGGGCTGCATACCATACCTCAATGACAGATTAAACAAGCCCCTGCCATTTGTGAGATAAATCCCTTTTCAGTGGGAACACTGGTTGATTTGATCAGATCTGATTTCTGATTTTGTGATGAGATTTATGATTTTTTTTAAACAATAAAGCTAAAACTGTAAGATATGGAAAAGATTTGGTGTGATCTTAGAAAGAAGCTCTGTATCCTATTAATATATTTCGTGTCTACTTACAGCCATTTTCAGGGTTTGTTTTAACAAACATTTTTGGAAAATCAAAGCAAAAATAACCAATAAGCAAGAAGCACTTATACAAACAAATTATTTCTTAAATCCTTTGTACGAGTTACTTTTTCCCCCAATTTCAGATTTTTTTTTTTTAAGGAACGAACAAATTTTCTGAGTGCTCCAGAGTTGACATAGGAGTCTTGCGCAATCATTCAGCTGTTTTCCAATCGTAGTTTTTCCCTCATGTAGGCAGGTTGCCTACATTTATTATTACTTAAAGGCAACTGCCATTATTTAGGCTACATCATTATGTGTTATGCAAATCCACAAATCTATATGATGTTATGCAACTTTGATATATTATTGCCCATCCCAGTAGGGGTTGCAAATATGTGTGCTGTGGTGTTTCCTTGTCCTCAAACTCTGTTGGAGGTGTCTTGTAGATTTGGCTGCAGAAGGGATGTGCAGAAAACTGCATCGTCTAGGCTTTAGCATCTGGAACTCTCCGGCAGTGTACGTTGCGTCTTGTTAGCCGACCGGTTGGAATCATCCTCATCCCCTGAACACAGACTGAACTGTAAAACCAGGTTAGTGACTCACACTTTCGTAACCATCCTCTGTCAAATTGTCGTGGCCACTAACCTGTGTTTCTCTCCTATAGAGGTTCCTGCCTTAGACGTCCTATCCGCAGCCACTACAGATCCATTTCATCGTTGTTTTAATAAATAATTTTTTGAGTTATCCCACTATCTGTCTTGCCTTGAATACTGGGTCCCTCTGTTCTGAGTCATTACAGTTTTGTCTGCATTCAGGAGCAGAAATTTAAGAGTCATTCAGGATTTTATGTCTTCAAGGCATGCCTGTACTCTATGTAATGGGTTAGTTTCATCTGGATTTATAGACAGATATGGTTGAGTATCATCATCATAGCAGTGGAAATTAATCCAATGCTGTCTTATAATTCTACCAATTGGGAGCATGTATAAAGTAAAGAGAATTGGTCCTAGCACTGATCCCTGTGGTGCTCCACAGGTAACCCTGGAGAATGAGGAAGATTTATCATTAACATGAACAAACTGGAATCAGTCAGATAAAACATATGAGACAGATGCAGGCTGTTAAAGGTCACTGATAAGTAATTTGAGTATTTAGGCAGTCAGAAATTCTTTGCCACGCCATTTGGTGTCTCTTTCATTCCGCCACCATGTTTGACTTTTCATTTCATTTTTATTTTCCTTTTTGTATTTCTGTAAGAGGAGTTCTTGTCCCTCTCAAGGGACATACTGCAGTCTCCCCTCTGCGCCCATATTTGTTATTGGCTTGCTACCTTGAACCTGCTTCTTTATACATGGATGTTCACAAATTTACAATCAGTTCAAGCTGGATTGAGTCACTGATTCTGACTGCCATTGTTGTGGATAGGTTAAACTGGATACACTAGGAAGTAATCCCACTAGGTCTAGTTTGCTTCCTGACATGGGTTTCTGTTCTGCCTCTGTATGAACTGTCTGTCTGATTCAGTCCAATTCAACTCCAGTTCCTGCCTGCCTGCCCCCATCTGCAACTTCCTCATCTTTGACAATAAACATTTTAAATGCAACTTTGTGTCTATGAATTATTGGGTTATAACCTGCAACACGTAACCCCACAATGTCCTTGAAAGACATTCAACATTGGGTTTGTATGTAAGCCAGATGCTCTTAATGTTTGGTCTGAATTCAGCATTAGTGTATGAAGATGGTAATCTTGTAAATTAAACATGTTCAAACTTTTTTTTTTTATATTTCACCTAAAGTTGTCATTAAGCGTAACATTGCATCAGTCAACGAGTTTTAGTAAGTAATTTGACTCTTCTGTGTTTGCTATGCTTGTCGCTATCAATGGCTCAGTCTCTGCTCACTCTTTAGGTTTGATTTGAAAATTTAAATCAGAAGATTCTTTGGATGCAGCATCACCTAAACTTTACCAAAACTGGCCAACTGTGCTGAATATTTTATTTCCTTTTTAATATAGTATATACAAGGACTAAATTCAATTCAATTTGTATTGCAATACCCGATATATTTGCCTTTACATTTTACAGAATTGGTAAGATATCAGTTACTAGCAATCCTAACTAGTGACACTATATAATATAGATTATATAATGTATATATTTATAGGGTAGATATGCAACCTCTGTGGTGTCCTGTTTATTTGCTTTCTTCAAAAACAGTCAGAGAAAGCTGGGAGGCAGTCTCTTTCACATCACAGGTTCTTTGATCACATATTCTCACTTTGAATTTGTCAAAAACCTTCAACTGCTCATGATTCCATCTATCCATATTCAAAACAGAAAACACAGCAAAGTGCAAATAAAACTTTAAATGAAGGATATACTTAACCTAATTGAATTTCTTCTGGTATATTTTACTAGTTGACAACCTCAAGCTTAGCCAGGTTTGGCAAATGTTGGTGCAGTTGTTTTTGTCTGCACTTTTCTGTGTGCAGGATAAAGTGATCTCAACCGAAAACTTCTTTTTCTAAGAACCTAGTTGTTAAAATAATAGTTTGGAATATTTAAAACTTGTTGATTGGAGGTAAAGTTACCTGTTTTTGTTTTAAAATCGTTGAGCAGTGGTAACAAAGCTTTTGAAAGTCATGGTTATGTTCATATTTCCTCTAAATGATATGAAAAGTCGAAAATAAATGTGCTGGGTATTGAGATAACAACTTTTTCCTTTGGGAAATTGGTATTTTGGCTTGAAATGCTATACTTATCTTTCTAGGCATGATAGCAGCTAAAACATAGTATTTATACTAAAAGCTTTCGTTCTTAATGTTCTGTTCCCCAGGACATGAGTGTTACGCTTTCTGTGTAAAAGAGAGGGAACAATGGAAACCATGTTGCTTGTGTAACAGTGTGTCTGAATGACAGCTTGATGTTCTTTTTCAATCTCCATCTCAACAGATGGCTGACGGTAAAACTGCAGATCTCACTCCACGGGCCCCATATTCTGTCAGAAAGAACAAAAGTAGCTCATAGCTTACTGGTCTTATTTTAAAGCTCTAAGCATGTATCGTGTAGACCAATAAGAAACCATGTATTTCCATCATGTATTTTTTTTAGAGAAAGTAACACTTTTCTTCTGCACCACTCTTTAAATGTTGTAGATGTATTAATTCTGAAAAAGTTGTAGCTATGACCTTTGGGTTACTCTGTTGTGCCATCATTATTCCTCTGAAAACTTTCTTCAAATTTCTTCCACTCTTTGTAGAAAACAAGTCATGCATTTTTTATTTTAATAAGAGATCATATTTTCCTGTAGGTATAGTAAATATTTAAAGATTTGCCTTTAAATTGAATATTTAAAATTTATTCAAAACTATCTGAAACAAAAGTATATTTGGTTTGAATTATTGCACACTAATAATCAAAGAAGTAAAATAATGTTTTGGGAAATAGTTCTAATCTCAGCTTGGAATGTTCTGGGCAAATTTCTATCTAACCACATATGGAAAAATACATTAATAGATATTTATAACTTATAAGATGTTAAAAGTCATTGTTATAATGCGTGATTAGATATGGATAAAAAAAAATCATTGCAAAAATGTTTTTCTCATTCTACAGATTGTTCTCATTATTGGTCATTTTACAAAGGTCCAGGTAACACATGTTCTTTATTGTGTACACAGACATCTTTGCACAATTGTCTTGCAACTTAAGACCACTTATCAAAATCAACCTACAATTATGTGTTTTGAAAGCTGGAGTTTATGTTACAACACAGATTTACAGTGTGTCTTTCTTTATTAGACATTGTACCCGCTGTCTATCAAATGCAACAGAATCTACTCAGTTTACCAACAACAGAATTAAAGCTGTCAGAGGTATACTTGGGAAGACATGCTTGGATCCATATCAGAAGAATTACAAAGCAGCTTCCTGCAGCCTCTCTGTGCTTCACTTTTACTGGGTTACTCTGAAAGCTGTCATGTTAAAGACATTGTCTTACAACAACTGTGTGAGAATGTGTGTTCTGGTTTCAATTTACGCCAGCAGGGATTTGTCGGCTACCCAACCACCCTGTCACAATCTGACAGCACACAGGAAGGCTGTGTGTTTTTCTGCTCCTTGTTTAAATGTTAAAATTGGATTATTTTACACCCAATTACTTCTGTTTAAGTCACTATTCTTTATTCAGCTCTAAAGTGTTAACAGGAATAAGAACTTTATAAGAAAGCCTGGCCTTAAAGTCTTTTACCATTTTAAAATTGTCACGATTTGGCTATGGTTAGTTGAAAAGCAGAGGCAGGGAGGCAGAGGTGATTCTCAGGTTATCCAAAAAGAAAACAAGGTCCAAACAAACATGAAACCAGGAGTCCAAAAATCAAAACATGAAAACTAGTCTAAACGTACCAGAAACCACGGAGACATCAGGGAATCACAATCATAAGGAGGAAGAATCCGAGAGAAGGAGTTGGAGCATGTTTGACGGTGTTTGACAAGGACCCAGCAAAGGAGACCTGAAGAGAGAGGGCTTTTAAAGGAGACTGAGACAAAGAGGGGGCTAATGAGGAAACTGGGAGCAGGTGTGCACAGAACAAGAGAGGGAAAGAGCTAGGGAAGAAGGAGAACATAAGAGGGCAGCAGAGAGCAACAAATAGAAACCTGGAAGACTGGAAATAACAACAAAATGATAATTAAATTACTAGGACTATAAAACATGGAGAAAAGAAGACTAAACACTAGAAAACAAGGAGTTAAGTAAGACTGAATACTCAAAAGAAAAACATAACAGAAACAGAAACCTGACAAAAATTAAGTATTGCTTTATGTTAAGTCAGGTTTTTATGAATGTTTCTGTAAGATTCCTTTCCTACAGAACACCTCATGCTTCAGTTGAGAAAATTTTAGATAAATGGAGCTTAAATGGTCCTGCAATAGATTGACAACCTGTCCAGGATGTACCCGCCTATCGCCCTTTTACAGCTGGAGCTAGGCACCAGCACCCCTCGTGACCCCAGCAGGGATATGTGTGACAGAAAATGGATGGATGGATGGATGGATGAAGCTTAAAAAAAAATTCAATCTGAAAGACTTTTATTAGCTTTACCTGAACCTCCTATGATCGCCCTCATTCACCCAATCGTCCCTGGACCACGCCACATCTGAATTCAATCAATATCAACTTTATTTATCTCCTGGCCTAGAATCTCTGTCCTGCAATTAAGCAAACTTTCACCCACCTCACCCCACCCCCTCCCTTACTCTCAAGACTATTCTCAGTCTGATTGTGTTGATTCACAGCATCAGAGTCATCTGCCAGGGCTAGAGTGCACAATAACTTATTTCGTTTATGTCAATATCTGCTTATCTAATTCTCTTGAACCCTACTTCCCCTTGAACCCCAGTCAGTCTCAGCAGATGGCCGCTCACGCTGAGCCTGGTTCTCCTGGAGGTTTCTTCCTGTTAAAAGGGAGTTTCCCTCTCCACTCCATTCTCTGTGTACGGGATTGCACAGAGTGAATGTGTCTATGCAAACAGCTGGTTATCCATAGAACAGCTTAGACCAATCTCCTGTGTCATCTCCATAAATAAATTTAATTCAATGAAACTAATCAGCTTTTCTCTGTATGAGTCTCTTCAGATTTAAATTGCAAAAGCCAGGCTATGATGCCAAGAACTCAGTCATGCGAACATGAAAATATACCCTTTAAAATTAATGATGCTTCAGAAAATTAAGTGGAGACTAGATTTTGTCACAACACAGTTACATTTTTGTGGTCAGAATCTGCACCTTTTTTGTCAGCATTCTTAATAGGTTCTTTTCATAGAGTTTTTTTTTTTTGTTAATTAATAAAAATAGACTTTTACAAATACAGAATAAAGACTGCCCTTTGACCAACTTCACAGGAAAGTTTACAAAACTCTTCAGTTGACATCTTTGGTTGATTTAGGATTCTGTTTTCCTATTTGCAAATGCAAAGAAAGCAGTCCTCCCATTAATTAAGAAAGGTGGATAGAAAAAATTACTAAATTCCTCATAAGTACTAATTATCTTCTGCAATTTAACTCATAATTAATGGGCCTAGATACCACTGTTGAACACCAAGAGCAATGTTGAAAGTAGGCTGCTGCATTACTAAGCAGTTCATCCACATATACTTTATGCATGCTGGCACCCTGCAGGTTTCATTTATAATTGAGGCCACATTCTTACATGGGAACTTTGCTCATCTTTGAAAAACAGTTTATGTTCTTTTCAGCTGAAGGAGAGACCAGTGCCTCCTCACTGATCTATCCATGGTCAAATTATCTCATGCTTGTTTTCCCTTTCAGCTTACCTAAAGTTAACCAGCTGTTCTTTATCCTAGACCGGGGGCAACCAATTAATAATCAGCTGATTCCAAATAAAGAAAATCATCAACCACTAAAAGTCTGGATACATTTTTAATTATAATATGTTACTTTAAACAGAACTGAAAATAAAATTAGGTGTTTATGCATCCATGTTATACATTGAATGTTCAAATAAAATTCGTTTTTTTTATGTATATCTTTTCCATTTTAAAATGTTAAGTGTTTTTTGAAGTAGAGAACCACAATTGTTTACTTTGGTGTATATAGACAATTTTATGATTTTCATATTTTAAAAAAACCCCTGAACTGACTGTTTGTTTTTTTCTTATTTATGGCTTAATGAGAGCAGTGGGCTTTAGGCTGCCCTGCAAGGCTTTAAACCTGGGTTTGAACGGCGACAAAGCCATTCTCAAGCACATATCAAGGCGCTCATTCGTGAGCCTGGATCTATATTTATTTTTGATTCTGTTCATGGTGGAGAATCCTGCTTCACAGCAGCAGGTTGTGCCAAATATACTCAAAATGTGCAGGGTCATCTTTGAGCACGCCATTTTACTTTTCTTTCACCAGTTCACTGCGGTTCTTCCAGCAGTTCACTCTTTCTCTGCTCTCTTTTTCTCATTGTATTCTCCTTCTTTGCCATCACCCGTCTTACCTAAGGTTTGCCTGCTGTGTCTAAAGTGGCTTGCAGCAGTGACCCAAACTGACACAGCTCATTGGCTAATTTGTATCACGTGCAGCCTGGTCCAGACAGCTTTACCATATTATCAGGAGAAGTGGCGCAAGTGAAGTTAGACATTGCCGTCAGACAACATGCAGTAATTTATAATTGTTTTAAATCAGGCTGGCTTCAGATTAGCCAGCCAGTGCGTCCAGATCTGGACCTCGTTCCGCTAATCCGTGACCTCTGTCCTACACCATCATCTGGAAGGAGGTATGGCATTTGAGCTAGGTGGCTGAGCTTTTCTCAGGGGGGTGAAGGGTGGCTTTTGCATCTATGTTCTGCACTAAAAATTACAGCATTTTATACTCCATGTGGCTTTTTCCTGCTGTAAATAATATTCTGATCAGGACAGTCTAAGGCACAGACAGCAAGATTACAACATTACACAACAGGTAGAGGTAGAGAACACAGTTGTTTTTATACTGATTTTCAATCAGTATGCTATAGATGTTAGGAAAATAGGTAGGAAAACTGTTAGCATGCTTGAAACTAAAGGCTTGAAGGCAAATTCCACTGGAGATAGAGCTGAATAGACTGATTTCAGACTTGAAAAAAGCAGACAATGACCGGACAGAGCACAGGCAGACTGGAGGGAAGTAGAGCAGACTAGTGTCAGGTGGTGATGGGACATCCAAAGCCAGGGTTTGAAAAAAAAGGGGGGGTGTTAAATCAAGCCCCGCTTTTGGGGGGACTTGTCTCATGTGCTTTGTGGAAAAGCACATGATGGGTAAAAAACGATGCCTTGCGGTACTTTGACACATCTCTGCTTCGTTTCCCGAAGTTTGAAAGTTGTTGCTTTGTGGGTTGTTGTAGGTAGGTTTTTTTATAGCAGGATTATTATACAGGATTTTTGGAGAGGGTGTCGAAAAGGGCATTAATATAGATGGATGGATATATATAAATATAGAGAAACAGGTTATTGCACAGGGTAACAAATAGTAATTGCACATTATACATTGCACAAGTGATTGTCGTTATAGTGTTGAAGGATCTCAAGAAAGTCACCGAAAAATATAATTTAGAATTCTAGTTTTTCTGGAAATAGTTCACCAATACAAAACATACAGTCCATCTTCTTTGCAAACAACTTCTTTTAAACATAACCGAAGGATTATTTTTAGGAGCAATTCTTTTCAGAAATAAAAAGTAATGACACGTGTAACAAAAAACTTTATTTTGACAATAATACACATATTGCTTTTTTTCTGACTGTTTAAATATGTAGGCTGTCATTTGGTCTGTGCTGCTGTAGATGCTGATGGTGAGAAATAAATGTTTACCGGTAATCCTGATTGCCAATGTTGTGGACAGGTTAAACTGGATAGGCTAAAAGTAATCCAGTTAGGTTGTTTGCTTTGTGGTACAGGCCTCTGCACATGACTTTAAAAAAATGTTATTTGTAAAAATTGGTGTATCCTTCATTGTACAGAACTTTTACTTTATGTGTTATTATAATTTCTATGTGAAACAGAGTTTATATCATGAACATTATTTGGATATCATTTACTTAACTTTTAATCCATAAATTGGCTGTGAAAGACAGGCAATATTTTCAGGGTCTATTTCACTTCTGACCCAGATGACTAGGGACAGCAGCCAGTGGTCATTAAAATGAACCGTTCACTCGGAATCAATGAGAAAAAAAAAAGCTTGTTTTGACAGCTGATTTCAGATGCTGTCAAATGTGAAAGCTAAAAAGCTGTCAGTGATCCCTCCAAGGTGCGATGATGAGAGATGTCAAATAACACAGGAACCTCTATTCTGTCTGTCTGTTTTGTCTGATGCTCGTATCATTTTAGTGATATCACTGGGCTTGATCTCAACCTCTGTACATTATTAAAGCCAGGGAAATAGACAAAAAATACTTAAAAAGATCATTATACAAAAGGAAAAGGAAAAATTTATAAAATCACAATTCCAGTAAGGTTTGCAGTGATGCAGCACCATCTTCTATGCAATTTAATTTTGATTAAAGAAAAGACAAAATAACATATTTCCTTCTATTAATTAGGTAAGGGGTTTGGTTAGGTTGAAATGCTTATGAATGCAGAGTTATAACTTCACACCCGCTACTGGTCAAATGTGGGTACATTTATGACATGGCAGGTCATTTTTATGGGGCATCAGTTAATGTATTGGGTTGCGCTTCGAACAATAAATATGGTTCCATTTACACAACTGATTTCTAGTGCAGTAATATGTCTGAGTTCTAGCTTGTCCCTCTCTCATTATCAAAGAAAGAAGAGAACTAAACAGTAATTTTAGAAATATTATGTGAAAGGTTCCCATACACTAGTGCATAGATGTACTGTAGTAACACGTACTTGTCTCCATGGACATGTATTCATGAGGCACACAAAGGTTGATCTATGCCTCACATGCGGAACCTTGTCAACCATATGTTTGCTGGGTTTTATACTCTGTGGGGCTTTTCCCTTTTTTATATCAAACTGTACTTAATATTCAGACCAACTCTACGGGCACCTCAAGCTTACAGTACAACACCTCAAAAAACAACATTATCAATAACTTTTCATGTCATCCATGAGTGACTGTAAATTACTTGTAGGTGATTTTTATCACACCAGTCTTAAAGGAAAAGTCCGCTCATATTCATTATTCAGACTTCTTAAAGTACATTAAATATGAAAGTTTTGCATACTTTTGAATAAATAGGTGTTTTTATTTGAATGTG
>NW_015150486.1:1474747-1485687 GCF_000732505.1 Cyprinodon variegatus | reverse complement strand
ATTATCCAAGTCATCTTGAAAACATTCTTCTTCCAAATGTTGGCTACATATTACGTGTTTTCTTTCTCTGGCCAGAAGTTCGATGGCAAATCCTCCGTGTTTAAGTTGGCAATCCAACAACGAACCCGTCTGTGGAGGATCATGAATCAGAAAGGTGGAATAACTCTTTTTTTTTCACATTTACTCGATGTATTCCAACATCCAACTGCCATGCACGTGGGCATTGTCAGTTTCACTATAGCTCTTGTGAATTTCAATGGTGAAGTCCTCTGGAAATCTTCAATAATTGTTGATTGCAGATGTGTTTAGTAGTTCCCATTGACTTTGCCTGTAAAATGGGGAGTATGGCGCTAGGCTTACTGCACCGTGACGTCACTGCTGGAAGACGCCAACATTGTCATATAAGAGCAGATAAACATAGAACTTTACCGGTTCAGATTTTGCCTGTTCGAAGACCTGCATCGAGTGTCACACAGACCTGGAATAGTTATCAAGCATAGTTTCAACCCCTGATATTGTCTGATTTTATAAAACTAAGTTACTATTCTTGATAATTCAATTGTTTGTTGTGTTAATGCGGTACTACTTCTTACCATTAGTCTGATGCTTATGTTGAAAATTGCTGTTGGGTTTTGCAGAGATTAAGCCTTCTTTCTTTGTTATGAGGCGAAGAAATAATCTCTACTCTTGGATTAAAAAGGAAATTCTAATCTAACATTCATTCTAAACCAATATTTAATAAATTCTCATAACAATATCAGCATCATCAGCTTTACCTGATTGCAAAAGATAAAAAAAAATGTCTACTTTACCATTTTTAGCTTCATTTAGCTGTAACATATCTATCTCTCCTAGAGCGTTTGGTGTCATCTAATATCATGATAAAATCAGAAAAACAGTTTGAAACTATTTCACCTCCGAAGGTTAAAATCTAGGCTGTCAAAACACCCAGCTAAGCAAGAGTTATTATGTACCATCCTAAAGAACGACCTTGGAAGCAGGGTACTGAGATGAACATTCATGAAATTCAGTGGGAGAGCATGAAAGGGAAAAAAACAAAACAAAAAATAAACTTCTTTTTTTCAATTTCGCTGCATAAAGATCCTCATTATTCCGATACTTGCAGAGAGTCAGTTGACACAAAGCAAACTTTGTTTACTGCCAAAACATGAACCCCACTGAATGATTTTTAAACACCTATTTTCTCCTTTTCCCTCTTTTTCCATCCTGACCTCTTTGACGTTGGACCTTCTTGAAAGTATTTTGAAATTCAGGTAAAGATAATCGATGTGTTGCGGTGCACTGTGAACTGTGTTTTTGTGTGTACATTGTATGTTAGTATTGGCAAATTTTTATGAAATTGCAGTCTGATGAATAGGATGAAAAGATATTAATGCTTAACGTGTCAATAGATCAGCTAGTCCTTGGTTGTTCTCAATGGTGTTTTACATAAAGCATATTATTTTAACCTTTCCTGAAATATAATACACATACCATACATGCTACAAGTCACTTGTATCATAACAGAATGACACACCTGAAGGCTGCCTTGCTTTTATTTTTCACTCTTTTTTTCAGGTTTTTTAATGTGGAACATATCTTAGCAGGAGTTTCTTTTCTACCGTGTTGATTTATTTTAGACTTTCTGTATACTATTGTACAATGCGATGAGGTTACTTGATAGGTTCGTTCTATTGTACTGTGATTCAATCAGTAATGTTTGTCAGATAACAAAAAGAAAAAAACAACATTTTAAAGGAAAATGTCAATGCTACCACCTGGACCTCCATTTTCTTAGAATCTTTGCTCATGGGAAATAAAGGCAGCATCTGTTTGTCGTTATTTTTATCTAAGCTTTTTTTTTCCAAACTCCTCTCTGCTTTATCATGGTGTCACTAGATACAACTCGGTAGGTTTGTTTACATACACAAAATGTCACGATCGGATTATGTGTTTGGAGGAAAAAAAATGACCTGATTGTATTGTTATTTAGGACATACAGTAAGTAAAAATGAATAAGATGGACTACTCTGTTGGCATCTAGCCCAAGGCATAAACACATCATGTTGACAGGGGTTGCACATGTCCACTCAGGAATGTTTGTCTTATTCAAGTGTTTAAATCTGTGCTGATCAGATTTGACACAGTCAAAAAAATCAACCCTCTAAATGAGATTACAGTTTTATTTCAGTCCTACGGAATCCAAACGGAATATTTCAACTGCCATATTTTAATGACGCTTAATTAGTCTTATCAGCGCTTTATTCTAATTACTTATTTTCATTTAAACACATGTATTTAGAGCATCTTGAAAGGATTTTGTGATGTTTGAATACAGTAGATGGGTGTATGTAAAATAGATATGTTTAAATAGGGATATTAAGCTTTATCTCACTATTTCTCTATTCTTTTCTCCCTTTGGTTCAATTTGAAAACTGACTAATAAATCACTGCTCTGGCCAGTTTCTGCATTTTCTCAAAAGAAATAATCGTAAAACAGTTTGTTCTAGAAGTATTTTGTTTTCTTTTATTTTTGGTGTACATAAAAATAGTTTCTATGGAGGTGCGACTGAAAGTTCAGCCCCATCTAATGTGACTCCTCATTTCAGAGGCTTTTAATTTTCCAGCGAATACGTTATCTTTTTATTTTTCCCAGTTATTTTTTTCCCGTTATTAGATAGATATTAGAAGATATTATTGCTTTCACCATGTTGTTGAGGGCCAATATCAATGTCTTTCATGGGGCCCCATATTCCTCACGGCCCCCCCTGGTGGGGGGGCCGTGAGGCAGCTACATACAGGTTAGGTCACTGTTGTTCTTTGGACTTTGGTTTTGATTAGAGTTCTGATTCACATGGTCTAGGAACTTTTCTTGACCCACAAGCAGTAAACTACAAGGAAGACACAGCAAAAAATTAAATAGTTTATTTCCAAGAGTTATTTGTGGAGGGTGGAGAAGACAAGTTTCGGACTTCTGGGTTCTTGGAAATCTAGAACGGAGGACAGAATCAGCACTGAGTTTGAACTACGAAGAGTCTTGCAGATGAACGACTTCAATAGCATAAGGTGAAAAGATGCAGATATGGCTAAGAGGGAAGTATTGAGGTCCTAAGTGTACCTTGGAAGTCAGAGGGGCAATGGAGCTTTGATGGAGATCAACCAACTATGTGGGACTATCAGGCAAAAAACAGCTGCAGCACTGCGCTGTAAAAACACTGCAGGAGTTGATGGTGGAGACTCACAGGTGTGCCACTGTTAGGAATCCAGTCTGTGTGGGTTGCTTTTTGGTGTTTTTCTCTCCCTCCACCACAAGGTGGTGCCCTGTCCTCGTTGGTCCTCCTGCACACCTGCGGCTGGTTGGCTCATCACTGGGGAGTATTTGAGCAGCGGACTGTCACTACCTCGACGCCAGAGTGTTTGCCAGTTTTGGGTACTCTAGCCAAGCTGAGTTTAGCTGAGCCTAACTGAGTCTTTGTTTCTCTGAGTTCTAACGTTGTTTTTGTCTTTTGCCTTTCGGCAGGACGTCATCCTGCATACTGGATTATTGGCCTTCTCCCCCCTGGAAGGATTTGTTTGAGCTTCACACTGAGCAGGGGATTTATCTCCACACTACCCGTTCAAGTACTCCTGGAAATCTAAGTGGCAGTCCGCTGCATTGCTCCTCAGGAACCAGCCAAAACAAAACCTGTCCGCCCTCCAACGAGCCACTCTATCTCTGGAAAAACCCACACCGACTGGATACTGGGAAGAAACCTTTCTCCGCAAACGTGAGTCCAGTTTACCTCGGTTTTTGCCAGACGTCGTTCAAAGTTCCCACGGACCCTGAACTAACTTCTGTGAACTTCCCCTCTTACTTCCAGTTCCGGTTCACCAGCCCTCTGAGTTCACCTGAATCCAACCCATTTGGACTCCTAATAAACCTGTTAAACTTTTACTGTGGTTTCTCTGAGTGGTTTCCTGCATGTGGGTCAGATCTCTTCATTCCCCATGGGAAACTGCACCTTCCAGCAGAGATCCTCAGGGAAGAGAAGCTTGCTCATATTAAAATAAAAACTATACATTAGGATTCTGACACTGATCCCAATTTCCCGGAGAACCTCCACTGATGATTAAATCTATCAGTTGGGGAGAACTTTAACTTGTCCAAGGTTTAGCTCGAAAAAAAAAAAAAAGCTTGTGAGGGGAACATTAATTAAAAACCCTGACATCTAAAGGTCAGAAACTTGTTGCTCTGCGTTAAGAGTAAAGACAGCAGAGTGGATGAACTCTGTTAAAGGATTTGACCTTTAATTCTGGCTACATAAAGTGAGCTGGACTTGTTTTTCTCTACACACAGGTTCTGGATCGTAAATTATCAATAGCCCGTAATGAAAGGTGGGATTGTGGTCTGTTGAAGGTATTCAGACTTCTAAATGTGTGTGGGTTTTTTTCTGTCTCCTGTAAGGATAAACTATTGGACATATATTCTTCATCTTAACATGCACAATGTTTTTCAAAAAAGAAAACATGCAGTGGAAATTTGCACTTCTCCATACTTGTCTAGTCTCAGTAAAATATATATAATATATGTTTTATATCAGTTTAGAATAAGGATCGGAGGGGATTTATGATACATCATAAACAATAGACACTTTTGAAGCGTCCTTGGTTATCTAGGTGGTATCGGCTGTTATCTTTTTAAAAGTGGATTGAAATACTCGGCATGTCAGATCTAAAGCAAACTGATGATTTTGAAAGTAATTCAAAAGTAGTCTGAGGTAAAAATCGTGACCACCATCAGAAGAAAGATGATTAGATAAAAAATAGAGGAGAAATGTTGGCAAGAAGGAGAGCAGGACAATATTTATTCTGTAGAGGAATTGATTCATCCTTACATATGCTATAAGGTAAAGTATACTATGTTTGTAAAGTATACTATGTTTGTAAAGTATGCTATGTTGTTTTTTTTGTTTGTTTTTTTTCTCTGGCAAAAGCAGGCTTGAGGAAAACACAGAGTAGCATTATTATTATACCATGAGCATCCATTAATTTAACTTTATGATTAATTCAGTTTGTTACCAACTTAATGCTCAGATCTTGGCAACTTTAAACTACTGTATGTTTTAAAATAACTTAATTTCAAACATTGTATGGTTTTCTTGTTGCAAGGTCTGAATGGTCTGAAAGCTGTTTCCTTACACATGGGCACACTTTGCTAAAACTTGCTAAAACCTTTGGTTAGACTTATTTAGATTTATTTTATTTATGTGGCATTTGCGGCTAGAACCAAAAAGTTGTCATTTAGAATGTATTTACTTTGCTAATGTAATAAGTTAACAATTCTTATGGATTTTTTTTGCCATCCAACAAAGTTGTTCTTTTAAAGTCTGTGGTCGCTATGTCTAGTTTGGTTCATTCTTATGAAGAAATGTTGAGGGGAAAAAAACATGGGGCAGTGGCGGCCTAGTGGTTAGGGCAAAGAGCTTGAAATCCAGAGGTTCTGAGTTTGAGCANAAAAAAACATGGGGCAGTGGCGGCCTAGTGGTTAGGGCAAAGAGCTTGAAATCCAGAGGTTCTGAGTTTGAGCACCACTCCCACAGACTGCCTCTCTGGCTTTCTGAGCAAGACCCATAACCCCACACTGCTCCTAGGCACTGCACAATGGCTGCCCACTGCACCTCAGGGGGATAGGTTAAATGCAGAGGTTTCATTTCGTTGCTCTGTAGTTGTGACAGTGTAATGACAATTAAAGCTGGGAAAAAAGAAAAAGCTGCTGACAAACTGTCACAACATCTCTTGAAGGACAAGCAGGGAGTGATGGCCTTAGGGGCATTGCGCTTCGAATTCTGAGGTTCTGAGTTCAAGCCCAACAGCCTGGCAACTCTGGCTATTTGAGCAAAAGACACTATGTTTCAGCATTTGGAAGACAATTCTTTCACAGAAACTAACCAATTACGAATTGATGCAGTGATTATGAATTAGGGTGTCCAGATTTGGGTTTCTCAAAGCGAGGACACTTTTTTTATGGGGGGGAGGGAAGCATGGTAAGGCAAAAATATACAAAGGCTTGAAATGGAATAAAATGGGTGTGCCCCATCTGGCTAAAGTAGTCGACCAAATTTGACATAGATTTGGAGCCAGTGGTTCACATCACCTGGAAGCTATTGAAGAAATATCAATTATTTTTCTAATAAAAATTTTCTAAGATATTACAAATGCTTAAAATGGAATAAAAATTAGTGGGCTAATTTAGTAAAACAATTTCACAAAGAATTTTGATTCTGTGGGCCACATGACCTGGAACTTTTGCCTTTAAAAATATCTTAAAATTGATAATAGCTTAAAAAATGAATAAAAGCTATATTAGTTTCATCTTCGGTGGTCATAAGATGAGAAATTTATTAATTTTTATTTCTCATGAGAGATTGGTTCAAAGATTTGTTGACAGTTCCTAACTGCATCACCGTGTGTGGGAGGAGGGAGCAGCTGAGAGACGTTGGCCGACATTGGAGTCCCTCAGTCGGATGAACCGTTTTCTGGATCCCGCTGACTCCGTGGAGCTTGAATGACCAATATCCAACTTCAAACCAACTTCACCGCAGTGCTGAAGGCTTGGTTCTGCTGCACTGTAGTCAACCAACATCCTGGACTGTTCTGAAATTCCCCCCCGGACATTTTTTTTAGGTATGAAAAGTAGGACATGTCCGGGAAAAAGAGGATGCCTTGTCACCCTATTATGAATGCTGACTATAAGCTACATCACAGCACAACCAGTCAGGTCCATTAGAAGTGACTGGTTACCAGTTTAAAAATAAAGTGAAGTACATACAGAGCATATTTGAACATAGCAGGAAAATAAAGGCAGGTTCTAGGATATGTAATGCTTGGTCTTTGAAGATAAACATGGATTGCAGACTATTTTGTAGAACATTTCACCAAAGTGAAACCACACATGAAGAGTCAGGGTTTTCCCTAAACCCTTAGTAATAAAACGTCATACATTAAAAGTCATACAAAGTGGAATCTTATGGCAACAAACATAATGGTTTAGTTGGGGTATTATCTAGCTTTGGGACCAGATGGGCCAGCAAGTTCTAGACCATTTGCAGGGGCCTCAAAGGACAATTGCTGTGGTATGATTTAATCAATTCTCTTTAAGATAAAAAAAAAACAACAAAAAAAACTCATAAACATAAAATACAGTTAAATGTAAAATTTTTCCGTTAAACCTATAATTTATAGACGGCTTAATAACTCACTCTATGAGTTGCATTTATATGTTAATGATAAAAAGCAAGATTCCCTTGGCTTGACATGTTTTACCACCATCATTTTAATTATTGAATCAAACATTTTTTTTTTACTTCTAAATGCTGTTTAATTTTCTGTTTGACCTGTTTTGCACAGAGGTCACATGGACATTTTTATTAAATTACAAGGTTCACAAAGACCTTTCATTGAATTCTCTTGACCCCATTCGACAGGTTAATTAAGAATAACTCTGAGTTTAAGCACTATACAACTTAGCCTCTACTCTAATGTTCAAAGCTAATTAAAATTGTTTGTGTCTTTATTTTCTTAATTTCCCAACTTTCCATTCAGAACATTTCTCTTGGCTCTGAGCCATTTCTAAGAAAGCATTGTGAGACAGGATCTCTGCAGGAGAAAAGCTGTTTGAGGAAAGTCTGTAGACCATGTAATAGGGAAATGTACAGAAGTTGAACATTAAATCATGAATATTTAATTTCCCCTGAAGCTGATACAGAGAGAAAATGGAATAGAAAGGTTCAGGTGTCTTTTCAAAGCAACAAACTAAACTAAATCTACATTGGATTATAAACCTCCGTCACAGTAAGTGATACAGTGCATTCTAAAATATCAGTTCCCCCTAGAAATGTTTTTAAAGTTTGACTCGTAACAATCACACGTTTTGTTGTAAAGGAATGCAAATAAATTCACAAGTTGTATAAGGAAAATAACTTATGCGTTTAATTTTTACTTGTAGAAGTAGGTATCTAAAAGATGTGGCATAAGCAAGTACTTAGAAACCCTGAATAATACTTTGTAGAATCAACTTCTGCAACAATTAGAGTCGTTTCCAGTATGTGATCATATTGAGGTATGTTATCCCAAGATAATTCCTGGTTGTTTATTCTGCTGCTTTGTCTCGGTTCCTTCATTACACACTTCAGTTACCGTGAGAGGGAGAAAAAAAACAGATTTAGTTACATGCTGAAGGGTGGCTGGACATGCACACACAGCAGTTTTCCTTCTAAACAAAAACTCAGACATTACCGATACGTTGAAAAGTTGTAGACTTGTTGATTTTTATCAATGCTGTCATTAAAAGTTTGTTGGTGCATGTGATGCAATTTACATAGATGTTAGCAAGATTTTTTTTTGAAAACACATAATAAATTAAGTTGACCTCTGTCCATGTCAACCTGACCTGTGTTTAGATTTTGATGTGTGCTGTACTTTATTTTCTGCAGCTTCTAAATAACACGATTGATCCACTGGATCTATCTGCCAGGTTCTTGCATAGCCAGGACATGTTTTTCTGTATGTTAGATTATTTTTTCGCTTTCTTGGATATAGGCATGGATTTTATTTTGAAATCTTTAAAAATTATTATTTTCAGGTCTGAAAGGAAAGAGGGAAATCTGTAACATGTTTTTGACGTTTGAGTGTTCTGATTATTAATGTCCTATTGATTTTTCATACTAACGGAAACGTCAAGACAATTTTCAAAATGTATTTCTCTTGAGTATGGTCTAAACCTTTTTCTTGCTAACTATTTATAAGTAATCAGAAAAGTCAGTCGCTGTGTGGCTTAAATAAAATCTATTTTTGATTTGTGCTGGTGAAGGTTCTCAGTCATCCAGTTCATAGTAAAAGCAATCCACTGGACTTGGTTTCCAAGTTTGAGACGTTTCGCTTCCCATCCTGGAAGCTTTTTCAATTACAATTTTTGATTGCAGCTATTGACAGTCAAAAATCTTCATGTAAACCAAACCCAAAAGTGTTCTTTTGTAATTTTAAGTTTAAGATAGCTTTCCATAGGTTTAGGAGTTCCTTTTTCTTTTATAAAATGCTTGAGCAGATAATATTTCTGTTATGGTTCTTATTTGTTGTGACTCAGAGTTTTCAGTTTTCTGTTATCAGTTGTTTTGTTTTTATTTTCCATGATCTTCAAGCATTCTTTAGTTACTCTCTGTTGCCCCCTTGTGATTGTTTTCTTTCCCCTTGGATTCCCTCTTGCCAGTTCCACCCACACCTGCTCCCCATTCAGCTCGTTAGTCCATCCTTTTGTTTGGTTCTCCTTAAATACTCCACCTCTGCAGTCACTCAGTGCTGGTTCCTTCTTGTTGCTGTATTGTCTACTCTGCTCGTCTCTCCCCGGCTCCTCAGACTTGTTTTTTTCCCCTGATGTCTCCATGGCTTTGGTTTGTTTAATATTTTAAGTTGAATTTTTGAATTTCTGCCTCTGCTACCTTTGGTCTGCCATTAAACCTCTCAGAACTCATCTCTGCTTCACTCGTCTCTGCATCTGGGTCCTCGAGCAACCTCACCACCCATTGCTGACAATTTCAAAAATGAAATGTATCTTTTCATTACAAATGCTCAAGTTTTTACTGTATAATTAACCTTATAAGATAAAAGGAAACACTTACAGTATGTGTTGTATTTCACAAAACACAGCCCCAAATTAATATTCTTTTTTATAAGTCTCTTTGGCTGCCGAAGGACATATAGTTTACTAAGTATAGCCCCATTTACGCTACCCTTTTGAAACCGGGCCGAGATCGATCTGAGCATGGTAATCGAGATAACTGCTAAGTGTAAATGATACGCACAACTGAACCAGACCATGCCAGACACAACCAAACCATGCTAACATGGTACTAGTTCAACAATAGGACTTGGGGTGGTTCAGTTCTGGCTTGGTTCTCAGAAAGAGCACATGAGCAGACCGCGTCATCTCCTTACACTCAGCCTCCGTAATCATGAAATTTCAGACGTTCATAATGATGATTCTGCTTAGAACCTCCACTACTGTTGTTTCCTGCTTTTGTAAGCCCTGATTAGACTATCGGTTGTTGTATCCACTTCACAAAAGCCGAATCTGTCAGGTAAATTCATCAAAGGCTGCCTTCTTCACCCTGACTCTCTGCAAACTTCCTGAAAGTTACAGGTGCCATAATGTTGATTTGCTTGTTTACCTCTAGAAAGCAGTAGTACCTTAGATTGTCACTAGGAGGCGAGGAACCATGCTAGCGTGGTGTGTAAATGGTCGTCAGGAACTGAGCTCGGCACTGTCCTTTAGATGGTCGTGTAAATAGGGCTTATGAGTAAAACCATTCTAAAAACATTGCTTTTTCTAGTTTCTTAGTGCTTTACCAATTAGTTGAGTTAAAGACTTTTGCAATATTTTCTGCATCAGACTTGTAGGAGGAATTTGCCATTGCATGCAGCCTAGTGGTTAGGGCATAGGGCTTTCAATCCTGAGATTGTGAGTTCGATCCCCCACTCCCACAGACTGCCACTCTGGGTCCCTGAGCAAGACCCTTAAGCTCACACAGCTCCCCGGGCGCCCCACAATGGCAGCTCATTGCTCCCCAGGGGGATGGGTTAAATGCAGAGAAGTAATTTCCCTCTGGGATTATTAGAGTATATCAAAATCAAAAAAATGTACAAAACCACCTCTTTCAGCAGATGAGTAATTTTTTTTTTTGAGGCGATTTATTGTGGAAGACAAAGACATTTCTTATGAGACTGGTTGCTGAGAGAAAATGATAGATGGGATCAACATCAGTGTGTTTATTATGTTCCATCTCAGTGATTCGAGAGCTGCTGGCCTTGTTAAAAGCCTTTTCTCTGGCTGCACTCACACTTTAACACATATATGCTATGCAACACCAAAGAGAGAATTGATTACTGTTTTTTAAACTACATCTAGA
>NW_015150486.1:1469921-1473272 GCF_000732505.1 Cyprinodon variegatus | reverse complement strand
AGTCATTAGTAAAATTTTATTGACATGAATAAAATAAGTTATTTGGCGCTTGGATCCCGGCAGAAGAACCGATGCTGCGAATTGACATGTGTTGGGATAAGTAATTTAGGAAGAGAATTAGAGTAGTCCTCACCAAAAGAGGCACTGGGGTGGAGTTGACAAGTGAAGATGATGTTTACGCTTTGACAATGATAGCACTTTGGTGAGGTGCTTGCCATTATGCACGGCGGTGAGGCGTCTAGCAGATGGTTAGGTTCTTACTAGGGGTGTAAATCACACCTATCATGGCAATTCGATTCAGTATCGATTTCCTGACCCAACGATTCGATTATTTTCGATACTCAAGAATACACCACGATACGATACGATTAATTGATTAATCGGTTAAATTTTTTTTATTATTTTTTTTTTTTTTGTTACACCTTACAGGCTAAACAAAGTTTGAAGTTTGAAATAAATCAATGAAAGCTGTAATATCGTTATGCTTTTTGTTTTTTAGAAACAACAGCAAATAACAGAAGTAGAAAAGTTGCATCAAAAAATACTGCAAAAATACTGCACATAATCAGTGCAATGTGTTCAATGCAATACCTCGGCTCCAGAGTGTCGACGTCCCCGCCCCCTTGAGAGACGCTCCGTTGCTCCTCTCCCAAATTGTAGCTGACCGCAGACAGGAGGCCAGCTTGTTTTGTTTTTATGACCTAAATTACGAAAAACAACTCGTGAAGTTTGACCCGCTAGATGAGCGAGGTGCACGAGAATGCTGGGACCCTTTTTCCACCTGGATCTCTGCTCTTTTTGGCCCTTATGTCCCTCCGTCGTCGGACTAAACTCGCCCCCACTTCCTCGCCACCTCGGCCGTATCTAGACCCACAGTGTGTAGCACAGACCAAGCTTCAATATTGTGCATAATTTAAAAATGTCTGTGTCAAGCTCACTGCAACACACTGCTGTAAGAGTATAACCAGGAAGCGAGGTAGGAGGGCAAAATAGGCTTAGCGCCACCGCAGCACGGGAGGGAGAAATACGTTTAGGAGCAAATGGATAAAAATAGACCGGGGAAAAAAAAAACATTAATCGATTATCGTGCGAACGTGTCGATGCATCGGATCGCCGGCTTTTGGATCGATGCATCGATACAAAACGATTATTATTTACACCCCTAGTTCTTACTGTGGCGCACTCACCATGGTGCTCTTGCCATGGCCTCGCTGGTGTGATGCGCTGATCATACGCTGGTGAGCTAGTATGGAAAGCCGTTTTAACATAAATTCGGTTTTGTCTGACCATCCATAATTACATTCGAGATATCTTAAAATACATTTTGACTATACAAAACTACATTTTGACAATCCGGAATGGTAATTTAAGATATCTATATTTACATTCTGATTAGGAAGAATGATAATTCAAGATATCTTAAATTACATTTCCACTAGTCAAAATTCCTTTCAAGGTATCTCAAATTACGACACCGTATTTGTCATTTGTCACACATCAGTAATTCATATGTAGGGGTGCTGAAAATAACAGTAAATGGAGCTGATTTAACTTCTCCTCCTGTGGATTAAACTGACAGTAAGGAATTTCTTAGGAATGATGCTCCTGCAAGCTCTTTAAAAACATCATGACACATTTTGACTAGTCAGAATGTCTTAAAGATATCTTTAATGGAAAACCTGAATAATTCAAGATATCTTTAATTCATTCAGAGATATCTTAAAAGGTATTTCGAATAGTTGAAATTACAATTAGAGATATCTTTTCATTTGTTTTATCTAGTCAATATTTGCTTTTAAGATATCTGTAATTTAGTTTTCACTAGTCAAAACTGCATATATCCTATCCTAAAATACATTTAAGATATGAATTATGGTGGCATTTGCGACATCTTTAATTAGAATGATGACTTGTCAAAACTAAAAGTGAGATCTTGAAATTACTTTATGACTAGTCGTAATTTAATCGTAGATATCTGAAATGTGTAATTCAGATAATCAGTAATTAATTCTAGATATCTTAAATGGATGTCTCCATAGAAGTTAAAGGTAAATCTAACGTCATTTCGACTAGTCCGAATGTAATTGGAGATATCTCAAATAGGTATTTTGACTATTCAAAATATAATTAGAGATATCTTAAATCGCTAAAAGGTCTAATCATAAAACAATTTGAGGTATTGTGAATGTAAAGGCGGTACAACCGCATTTATGTTAAATGGCTTGCCATAGAGAGAAATTCTTATTTCATTTATCTCTCTTTTATTAAATGAGGGGTTTCTGGGAGTCTCAGCTATGATTGCTTCTCCTACCCAGTCTCAGATAAAGTGGAAGACAATTTGAGAATGAATAAACGAGGGGTGCCAACAATTTTGCCCAAAAGTTAGGGCAAGCTATTTATAGTCTATCTTGTATTCTGGGGCTAACCTTTAAGAAGCTTTTCTCTAGGGCAATATATATATATATATATCTCTGTTTGTCTTGCAGTATTAAGCAGATAAAGCATGATGAGGGTAGAGACTTATCATTGTGTGGAGCGCATAATTACTCTGGATAGAGAATACCTCTTGTGTCTTGGGGGTAGGTGATGCTATTAGCCCGGTTTCTTTATTTAAAGTTCTCACTCATCCCTGAGTAAAAACACTTGGTTTACCAGGGGACTTTAGTTGCTGCTCTGTTCGTTACACCTAATAGCCTAACAAGATTTACTGCTATATCTTTTAGATGCATACTATATTTTTTGATGAAATGATTTATTACCTCGTAATTTAAGGTGAAAGGAGGAGAAAAAAAGAGTTGTATAACTGAACAAAGTAATTTTAGACAGATTCAAAAAAGATAAATCTGTGGAATATGCAAGACAAAAGACAGCCCTGTCTGTCCAGTACATCTCTTAATACTCTTAGCTTATTGCAGAGATTCCCAAAGTGGGGGTATGGACTCTCCCCAGAGGCTTGTAGGGGATTGCAAGATAGTTTTTATAATCATTATGATGTTATCTCTGAGGTATACAGAGGACAAAAATATGTAATGAAATACATGATGAAATAAATTTCAAGCAACATTTCTGTATATATCTTATACATCATGCAAATAATACATATCTATATCTATATATAGATATATCCCATTGAATAAATAAATACATTAAAAATGAAGAATTTAATAATTAAATATTTTTTTTATAACAAATTATAAAAAAATTATAAATATTTACTTTGATTTATTCATACATACATTTGAAGTGACGTTAAATTCTGTTTTTTTTAGGAAGCCTTGAACATGCTTCCTGCGGGTCCTTAAAAAGTCTTAAAAGGCATTGAATTCTTCAAAATACAATTAAGGCCTTAAA
>NW_015150486.1:1467858-1469475 GCF_000732505.1 Cyprinodon variegatus | reverse complement strand
ATCATTAGTGCAGGGGTTTATGTTATAATAAACCTTTGGGTTAAGTTGTCGCAAGCGGGTTTTTCTTGTAAATTTGGTCTTAAATTTTTATTTCAAGTGGCATTAAAAAGACTTAAAAAGTCTTGAACTGAACTTGCCTTATGCTGTAGGAACCCTGTTGAATCTGCTGCATTTATTTTATTTGTTTGTTTTATCTTGGAGGGGGGCTACAATGTATAGAAAACCCTACTTGAGAAGATAGCAATTTAAAGAACTCCCATGGAAGTCATTTGTCCCTTGCACTCTTAAGGATTTACTCACATAGAATATACTTAATAGTTGGTCTTAAAAAGATTTAACTGTTTATTTAAACATCATGCTGCATAAATTTAAAAGTCATCATATAATTTTCCAGTTAGGAACGATTAGTCTAACAAACCCCTCCACTACATTACACTCCATGAGTCCTCTCTTTATTTCCTCTAATTATCCATTTAACTATATCACAGTTACTCTGTGAAACAACATGCTGCTCATATTGTGTTTAATGGTTAC
The DNA here is from genome assembly GCF_000732505.1 of Cyprinodon variegatus. Taxonomy (NCBI): domain Eukaryota; kingdom Metazoa; phylum Chordata; class Actinopteri; order Cyprinodontiformes; family Cyprinodontidae; genus Cyprinodon; species Cyprinodon variegatus. The sequence continues at coordinate 1,468,941 of NW_015150486.1, read as the reverse complement.
ATTTGCAACTTGAAGCTTACAGCTTCCATCTTAGATTTCCTGCTGTTTGGTGATTTTCTCGTCTTCAGGTTTCATTTAACCTCTTTTCCGTTACTAATTATACATGCTGAAGCTCACCAGTGGAAAATGCTTTGTCTGCCTTCTTGGTTTGACACTCTTCAGAGATTGGATCCTGTGAGGTGATGTAAATCTTCCTGAAAGAGCAATGCAATAAAGTGGATGACATTTATATAATTTTGAACTCTCTATCTGCATTTAGGGCCCTTGATGTTTAATTCCAGCTCACATATCATCTCATAGATCAGCTAACTGACTTCATTTATTTCATGTCAAGCATCAGAAAAGGTCAAACAGTAATTGCTCTTTGCAGTTGGGAGATAATCCTTTATTTCTTCTAAATGTTCTTTTTCCAATACATGAGGTTATTATATTTGTATCCACAAATGCATAGTTCCAACAGTGCAGTGTTAACTTTGTCATTTTAAACCTGAGATGGGAATTTTTTACTTTATAACGTTGGAGCTACACTTGATTTAACTAGATATTGTCATGATTTTAAAGCTGATCACTATCTTAATTATTAATTTCATTCACCTGTCTAACTCTGGCCAGTATCTAATCACTGATCTCATCTGATCGACCTGCTCCTGCCTCTCTTTAAGGTGCGTGCTCCCAGTCATTAAGACCTGATTATTCTTGTTCTCTCTAGCCAGTGGAAAGACTGTTTTTAGAGTTCCTTGGTGTTTCTGATTTCCTGACCCTGACCTGTTCTGTCGCTTAACCGCTGAGCCTACTTGTTTCCATCTCATTTAATCCTGTGAGAGTATATTTAGGTTACCAGAGTTTTTCTGATCCTGACCTGTTCTGCCTCTGAACAACTGAGCCTACTTGTTTCCATCTGATCTCACGAGTGAGAGTGTTTTTTAGCCTCGTGAGACCATCCTGATCTCGCGAGCTTTCAAGATTTCACTCGCAGATCAGTCTGGAGACTCTCTGTTGAAGAAAATTTGGAGCCGTTCACCAAGCGAACGTCCAATCAGCGTTGGCTTTGAGGCGGGTTGAGGTGTGACGCAACGAGAAGCG
>NW_015150486.1:1446676-1465876 GCF_000732505.1 Cyprinodon variegatus | reverse complement strand
GATATGCGGAGCAAATCCATCTGGCGGAGTCAGGTTAAGTGTTTTTAGCATATCTTAATATTTCTAATTACCTGATCTTGACCCGTTCACCTGTCTAACCAGGCAGAGTTAGACATGTGACTGGGAGCAAGCACCTTAAATAGAGGTGCTTGCTCCCAGTCATCAGCGCCTGATTATTCTTGTTGTCTGTAAGCAGTGGTGAGTGTTTCTTAGAGTATCTTGGTGTTTCTGATTTCATGATCCTGACCTTTTCTGCCTCTCAACCACTGAGTCTGCCTGTTCTCATCTGATCTGTTTGCCTAAACTGTCTTTGGACTCCTGGATCTAGCCTTGACAACTGGGTCCTCTTTTCTGAGCTTTCATAGATATGCAATTTTAGGTGCAGTTTACTCCTTAAACTCTTTAGGTTTAAAGTGTTAAAGCCAGCTCAATACATTTTATTTAATTGACTACTCTTTTCTCAATTCAACATCTCCAAAATTGGGTTTTTAATACCAATGCAACATAATAAAATGCAAAAAATTCCAAAGATATCAGGTATAAAGGTGAAATAAAAATATTTTCTAACTATGAAAGCTCTTACTGTTTCAGAATGTTTCAGCCTGTAGTGTTATTGTAGCTCCCTTCTCCACTCCACAGCTGATTAACTGTGTAGCAACAATCAACATGCAGTGGCAGAGATGCTCTTTCATCCATTCAGCTCCAAAACAAATCTCTCTCCATGATGGTAGTCATCACTGTGACAATGTTTATGTTCCATTCAGTGTACTCTTCTTTGTGTGTTTCTCTCTGTGAGAGCCATTGTTTTCTCATTAGTTTACCCTCCATGAAGTGAGGATTAAATGAGCTCTGGAAAACAGAGCAGGTCTACACACGAACAATGCTCTCACAAAGAATAGTCCACTTTTAACACAAAGCTGATGTTACAATTCATTATCAAAACACAGAGGGTTGATGGATCAACCAATGTAATTATATCAACCAAACACTCTTATTTATTGATCAGTGTTACTGGCCAGTGTTACACATCAGTTCAGAAAGCACGACTGTTTTTCTGATGACATAGTCTATGGCCTTTTATATTTCTGAAATTTTCTTTAAGTCAGGGGTCTTCAATGTTTTCCAGGCTAAGGACCCCAAACTGATGGCGAGATGGAGCGGGGACCCCCTAATTTTATATATTGTATGAAATTGTGTTATATTAATCATGGTCTATAGTCACTCTATTACAGATGGAGTCATGTAATGGAACTAATTTTTCCCTGGGATTATTAAAGTATTTCTGATTCTGATTCCTGGTTGATGGGACAGGTGTTGTGAATGAAACGGTGCCCAGCTTAAAAGAGCTCCTGTGTGTCGCTGAATGTGTGCATTGATGACTGATAGACATCTTCTGCCTCCATTTATCTGTTTACTACAGTGTGTTGAATTCATGTTAATGTGGATTTGAAGATATTTCAATTAGTGGAAAAATTGCAGGGGGAATATATACAGCTATCCTATACCTGTTTCACCTCTTTTATCTGGTTCATTTGTCATTTATGTTGAAGACTATCTAAAAATATCATGTTTTTAAATATTTTATGCATCAAATCTTGATATTCTTTCTCTGACTTTTTGAAGAACTAAAAAAATCTAGAGTCTATGTTTCTGTTCTTACTATTAAACTTATTGGAACAACAATAACAAAACATTTCTTATATAATCTTCTATTTTCCACTCTTTTGTCAGATATTTGACTTATTTTTCTGCATTGATGACTGAAAGAAATCATCTGCCTTCATTTATCTGTTTACTACAGTGTGTTGAATTCATGTTAATATGGATTTAAAGAAATTTCAATTAGTGGAAAATATTGCAGGGGGGAATATAAGTCTAATTAACCAAAACTTCGCGACCCCCATGCAGTACCTCTGCGGAGCCCCTAGGGGTCACGGACCCCCTGTTGAAGACCTCTGCTTTAAGTGGTTATTTTCTCATATAAGTTTTTTCTTTAACAGCCCTCATATTTTTGTTGTTATTGTTACTAATTTTTCTGAAATGTTCCTGATATCCAGCTTCTAACTTATGTATTGTTGTTTTGTTTGTTTTTTTAACTCAAGTTGCTTTCATATAATTCTTTGTTACATTGAACTTTATTGTGTTTTTCTCTTTATTTTGATCACAAAGGCTTAAACACAACTCTACACACACCAGGCAAATATGACCAAGGTTGCTGTGTGGGTTTGATCATCTAATTGACATCACGAATTTCAGTGGAATGTAAAAATCTGTTTCATGGTTGAGATTTTTGGTCTCTTAGGTCTCTGAATCAGGCTGTAGTGATTAAAATGTTTTCCAGCCAGGTGTGACAGGTCAGATATACTGTAGTCATCGATGGAAATTATTTTTTTGCGACAGACTGTAATATTTCTTCAGCCAGTTGTAACTCTTGGCTATAACTGTGTCAGTAGCTGTGGCCTTGGTTTGAGCCGAACACTTTGTCAAATGGGCTTAAACAATTGTAGTCTGTAGTTACTATGACAATGTACAATTACTCCCTGATAACAGATACAAAATGATATGATTGTATGCCTTATTGTTTTTGTTTCCAAACACCTTTTCATATGTGGCGTTTATTTATTTATAAACATAAAGGTAAAGCAATATAACCTAGTTCAGGTGGAAAACACAACACTAGAAGACTGAGGGTTTTGTTTGGATACTCCAGGTTCTTCTGAGAATTGAATTGAGATCAATATAATTACAATTTATCTGAATGTGTAAGTGTAAATTAATTGATAAATGTCTGGAAATTCAGTCATGAAGTATAAGAAGTTTGAAATTAATGAATTATTAAATAATAAAGATAAAGAATATGCATTTAAAACATGGTTTACTAACTTTCACCATTTTGGTGTATGCACTGGATAAAGTTATGAGCAATATATTTATGTAGTTCTTGATTTTTGATTATTATAAAAGAACAGTAACAGGAGCTGTTTTGAAACTTTTCCAGGTTGACAGCCTTCAACTGGTAAGTATAAAGCTTAAAAATAATGATTTTAAAGCAATTTAAAAATACTGTTATGTACTGCAGTTTGTAATAGAATTAAAAAGGGTTTACTCTACAAAAGCAAGTAGCTCAGAAAGAAAGCGCCAAAGAGCTTATATTGTTTATGTCTTTACTTGCTTCTGTCTTCTTGAACCCCAGTCGGTCTAAGCAGATGGCCGCTCATACTGAGCCTGGTTCTGCTGGAGGTTTCTTCCTGTTAAAAGTGAGTTTTCCTCCCCACTGTCACTACATGCATGGTCAGTGTGAGGGATTGCAGTGAGTCAATGAATCCTAAAATCAGCGGGTTTTCCTAAGATAGAAATATTTTGAAGAATATCATTTTGTTACATGTGTAACTAAATTGAATATTTTATAATTGCAGTTTTCTCTGTGTGTCTCTCCAAGATGAATTAGATTACTTTTTTATTAAAAAGTAAACAAGTCAATAACATTGTTGTTATTATAAAACATAAAAATAATTTGTAAGTTGCTCACTTCCATATTGGAATTGATTCTGTTCTTATAATTTAATTTATAATAATTTTAATTTAAAGGGCATTACTTAAAAAGAGTAACAAATGCATTGTATGAATTAAAAAAAAGTTAAATAAATCTTTGATATATTGTCAACAATCAGTAAGCTTGGCTTCTATTGAAGTAATGGTTAGACATGCCGGTGCTGCATGACTCAAAGAAATATTTGAAAATTAACATCAACATTCCTGCTCATCTTGGCTCCTCAATCTTGTTTTCTCCTGACTAAATGTGGAGCATTGAAATATTTATCTTTGTGAACCAAAGACCGAAGTAATGTTTGTAAACATTTTTTCTAACACTAAAAAATCTATAATTTAATTTATAATGAATACTTAATTGTCATTTGAGCTTTAACGTCGTATTTTAAGCAGTTTAAGACAAGGTTAATATGAATGTACCTACCAAAACTCTTTTTGAATCAATCAAGAGTTTATGAATAAAACATTTGAAAGTTTTGGAGCCTCGTTTTGATCATGACAGCTTTCAGCTTTGAATTCACCCTCCTCTTTGCTCCTTGGGGCTCTGCAACCTCCCTTGGGTTCCCAAAAAGGCAGCTTTTTGTTCTGTTTTTCTTTCATTCTGTGTATAAACACAAGTACTGAAATGCAGAAAGCATATACAGTCATTACTACTTATGGAAGGAAAGCTGTTAAAACCAGTAACAATCGTGAAATTGAAACTGACAAGGATGAAGGTAATCATTTTTTATCAAAATGTATCTAAACTCCTTTAAAAGCATCTGAAAAATGCATCCAAAGTAGGCAGTGTCATAAGGGTTAAACCTGTTTTATGAAATGGACCCCAGAGCATCAAATACAAGAACTAAACACATACAAATGCAAACAATACCGCTCACTGTAGCTTTCTTTTTCACTGAAAGCTACCGGAGTTGTTATAAACAAACATAAGATAAAAAAAAATATAAAATATATATATATATATATATCTCATATTTTTTAAAATGTCAAAACTTTGCAGCGTAAAATATTTCGCTTTATTTAATATATAAACCAATAACTGTTAGGGCTCCGAACAAAGGACCCAGAATTCAAGGCAAACAGACAGGCGGTTTTTTCATAAGTGAAGGATCTGCAGAGACAACTAAGTCAGGAACCTTTGCAGAGGGAAAACTTAGGTTTCTGACCATGTAAATCTGACGGAGGATGATTAAAAATGCGTGAGTCAGTAACCGGGTCTTAATGTTGAGCTCGTTTCCAAAGGAAGACGTGGAATCCAACCGAATGGCTGCCAGCATTATGTGGCAAACACTGCCCAGATATTTTCCAGAAGCTGAAGCCTTAAGTCTAGAGAACTAGACAAGAAACAGATCCAACTAGAATAAGGAAGGCAGGACTATCCAGACGGTGAAGGAAATGCGAGTGTCAAAGAGGTTCACAGGTGTCCAAGCCAGAAGATCAGAGATCCGAAGAGGTACCAAAGGGAAATCCAGGTCAAAGTCAGGAAGCAGATCCTCGTTCAGTCCACAGACAGAATCCTGGGGCAGGTGAGACACATAAACGGTGTTGAGAAACTGGGCAGAGCTTGGCAGCTGAATGGAGTGAACCATTGAGCTAGTTATAAGCGCCAAGTTCATGACAATAACAGGTGTTGGGTTCAAAAATGTAGGTTTGTAAAAGAAGAACTGAAATACACAGTAAGGGATTTTCAAACAGCTTCCTGCAGGAGGAGAGACAGTTGCACCCAAGACTCTGTCTCTACTGGACCTCCTCTGCAGAGCGCTTTATTAACAGAACATGACACATGGTTAAAAACAGAGCATTGTTCTGACAGAACAATTGATCAGATCATAAAGACAGGATGCTCCACCAGAATCACAAGGCAGGGTGGTCCCCTGACTGAATCACAAGACAGAGTGGAGCATCCCCTTGCTCAAATGTTTCATAAGCACACATACATTAATTTTATAATCATCACTGAATAAACCTAACAACAGGTTTTGGGAAATTCCGGTTTGTTGCAGGATTAATGCATGCACTTCCTACTGCAGACAGGCCTATCACTGGAGCTCTGCAGCTTTAACAGCACATTTCACTGTAGGCTCGTTGTGATCTAACTTGAGCCTACACTTGAGCCAGTGTAGGCTCAAGTTAGATTAGTTGACTGGAAAAATATCAGCAATTTTTCGAGGTCTAATTGTTAATTTAAAATAATACCAAAACATATTTTTTTTAAATAAATGGTTTTAAAGGTTTTAAAATAAGCTCATACACTCACCTCCATACTGCTGCTGGTGGTGCAATGCCTTGAATTGCTGCAAAACAAATCTATCCTTTTAGAAAATCCCAGGTAGAGTTCAAAGGTCCTTGTCAAGAACAGGACCTAAAGCCCCAGCAAAGCTGAAGTTACTTTGGAAATGTTCTTTTGAAATCTGCCCTTGGCCTTCCACAAGCAAGAAAAAGGGTCTAGATATTAGATTTTCATTTCTCATATGGTATTTTAAGAAATCATAAACTCCATCTGATTGAACTATAAAGCAAACCTGGAAAAGTATATAAAAAAATACCATGCATTGTTGTCATTGTAGGAAATCAATGGACATTGGAGTCCTGTTACAGAAAAAGCTCTTGTATAAAATAAAATGTAGTTGAGTGCATTCCTCATCTCACTGAAGAGTCCTTAGATATTTCTCCTTAAGCTGATACTGATCACATTTCACCAACTCTTCTTCACCTTCTCAGGGGAGCTGAATCCATTTTCCTTATCTGACAGACAATAAGTCAAGGAACCTGAAAGAAGTGAACGAATGAGAGACATGAATTAAAGATGAGAAAATTGTTGCAATGGATTTAGCAAGTGCTTTGTAGACAAAAACTAAATGGTCTTCTTGAATAAACTGTGAGAAAATGGTTGAGACGTGATTTGACCTGTTAAAGAGCAAATGAAAGGTGTCATTTTAGATGAGATTGGTCAAGAACTGAGAAGAAAAGGCATGAAATCATATAAAAAGATAAATAAAGATTAAAAAGAAATAGGAACATCAGTTAGGTTTGGTTCCTCATACCTGTCAACACCCTTTTTCTATAAATGTGTATCTGGGTTGTTGACCAAAAACCTACTTTTAGCAGTGGTGTCAAAAGTACACACATTTGTTACTTAAGTAGAAGTATCGATACTGCATTTTAAAAACACTCTGGTAAAAGTTGAAGTATCAACTTGACCTCTTTACTCAAGTAAAAGTGAAAAAGTACGTGCTCCAAAAACAACTTAAAGTATAAAATTATAAAGTAACCTTTAACAGCCAGATGCCACTATATGAATTGAAAGCTCAGTTTAAACACTGATTAGTTCTACATGCGTCCCAGGATACAACACAATCATTAACCCATTACTGTCAAAGACAAAGCCACACAAGGATCATGTTCTTTCTCAAACTTTATTGGAATTTATTAACTTCCAAACAGAGGTCAGGGATGCAAGTTCAACAGGTGTGAACCTGTTGAATCAGAGAAAGAACAGAAAACAAAACCTTCAATTAAATAACGAACACATTTCACAAATCACCTGCACAATGAGGTAGTAAAATATACTGTAATTAGAGGACATGCAATAAGGTAAAGTGAAGTGTTGGCACATGCATGGCTAGCTTTAGTGCGGTGCATAAAGCTGTGATGGCCCCTTCTCCCTGCTCCCTTGTAATTCTGATGATCCTCTCAACTGCCAAGAACAGGGAATTCCATCTTGTTGCATTTGGCCTCAATAACTGCAGTTTGCAGTTCTTTTCAATGCACTCTGTTGCCGTGGTAGATCTTGCGCTTTTGTTCCAAAGTCCCCAACACTTCGAAAAAGCTGAGCGTGAAACCCGCTTGTAGGCACTGTTGACATTAGCATCCTCAACATCAACAGTTGACACCAAATTAAGAAGGTGGCAAGCGCAGCGATGTTGTCTGGGTAGTTGGTATTCCAGGCAGTCATCCTCATCAAGAATCGCTCCAGCTTCAACAAACTCCATGCCCTCTCCCTCCTGTTCTTCATCACTCCCATCATCATGGTCATCTTCAGCTTCATCTCTCTCGACACTAGGACCTGGTGTCATGATGTGGCAGGTTTACTAGCCCAGATGCAGAACTCACGGACACAGAGGCAGGTTAAAAGTCCAATGTTTATTGGAAACACACAGGGTTCTGCCCTGGAAGGCAGAGAGGACAGAGCAGGTTAGGTTCAGGTGTACAGGTTTACAGGTTTCAGACTTACAGGTTAACAGGTTCTAGACAGGCAGGGTGGCTCAGGCTTGCTACCATGGAAAGGACAACAATCCGGCTCAGAGAGAAGCTCTCACCCAGCTTATATGGGGAGAGCTTAATCATGAGCTGATGGGAATCAGCTGAGCGCTGAGCACCAGCTCCCAGGAGAGGATCCACGGCGCCCTCTGGTGGGCAAGCCTCTGGATCCCAACAGGAAAAACAGAAACCCACAGAAAGGGATCCACGTCGCCCTCTGGAGGGCAAACCCCTGGATCCCAACAGTAACAGAAGCCCACAGGAAGGGATCCACGTTGCCCTCTGGAGGGCAAACCTCTGGATCCCAACACCTGGGTTATTTTCATTAGATTGCCCAAGCCTTTAAGAAATTGTTGTCAGTCGAGGTGCGTGTAATTTTGTCTCAGTTGTTGAATTTCCTGTGAATTTCGTTTAATGCACAGCTAAGAGCAGAATAGGTGTGTGGCCCAGTCATCTGTTTACAGGCTAGGGCAGTGCACTGTCTTTTCATACCCTGAGGGTGTATCCAATGTGCTGTTACGCCAAGAAATCCACGCCTGTATGCTGTCCAGCAATCTGTTGTTGTACCAATGAAGTCGATTTTGCTCATTGCTGCTTTGAGATTGTTTCTCATTTCAAGAGAGCATTTTTGAATTCTGTTGACTACTGTGTTGCGGGACATGACATTGACATTAGGCTGGAGATGTTGTATCAGATCTATAAACCTCTGCTGTTCCACAGTGTTAGTTGCATGTAGACCTTGCACAGTATAGTTCAGGATTTACTTATCGACACTAGCCTGGGACACTGGCCTGCTGCTCCATAATCTGGCTTGTTTGTGCCTGGGCCTTGCTGTGGTTCTCCATCTTCTTTTCTTTTGGGGGCTGTTGAAGAGAGGGCTTTGTATCTCTGTAGATGATTCAAAAAAATATACAACAAAACCTTTAAAAATTAGTTAATTACGAGGGCACTGTCAGCATTATTACCCTTTTGTTCAGCAACATTTCCTCTAAATACACTAGGTGGCCACCATCTGACACAACACACGCTTGGACACAATTACCCAGGGGAAAAAAAATGTGATGAAAATATTTGGATATTGAATTCAAGCAATTTTGGAGAGATGACATGAAGGAAGGCAATTAAATTTTTTATTCAGTTCTGTCGCTTAAAGACAAAGTACAGTAACTATGCCAACACTGCAACTGAGAAAAGGGCATTTCAAAGCCTTGATATTAGATTGTATATAGTTACTGCAAATTTAACACAGCAATATCTCTAAAATGGGACACATTCGGAACATAAGGATTTGTTGCAAGATTAAGGAGGTGTAATGAGGGCCATTTTCAATTTAAACTCACATTTTCCAAAAAACATAGGCTAGTTGCTGCACTTTGCCTTTGTAGGGCAAAATTGCTAAAGTTGGCTTCTGATTCTAGCTTCCAATTTGGCAAATGAATTTTTAGTGTCCATGTCACACTAGATATGTTCTAGCTCTAAAACTACAACACTTAGACACGTCAAACCTGGACTAGAATACTCTAAACTACTTGTAGAATAATTAAAACCAGGTCTAAGATTTGTGAAACTTTAATAAATGTAGATTTCAGTAATTTCTTAGTATCTAGATCACATATTCTAAATGTCACTTTACCATGCAGCTTAAGTATTTAGCTTCTGCAATTATTTTATTCAGACTTTGAACAGTTAGAATTTAACTGAATTTAATTTAATATTTTTTAAAGATCTGCAATGACATAGAAATCCACTACTTTTGGAAGTCACTTCTATGTGTGGTGGATATGCAGAGCTGAAGTAATTAGATTTTGCTTACAGTTATTTGTGTATTAAGATGTTACTGTTACAACAAATTTTTAATGTACTCAGAAAATTATACCGGTTTATTTATTTATTTCTTGATTTCTAAAAAAATAGATCAATTGAGATAAAAAAATATGACAAGATGGTTGGGATTTATTCATTTCCCGGATCGGTAGCTAGAAAAACAGTGAAGGCACAAGATTAAAGAACATGGCAAAATAAACTAGATGTTAGACGTCTGAAGCTTACAAGAGTGTAGTAGCTCACACTGTAGAAATTGAGGGCAAATTATTTTGAAAACATCAAAGAGGAAAGGCTAACGCCTTTGACAAGCTAGGCTACCTGGACATGTCTTGGCATGTGCCGATGCTAGCCAAGCTGCAGTAAAATATATTAATTATCACAGTTCGGTAGAAACAAAGAATACACTTAAAAGTTGCCTCTACTTGTTTTTTTTTTTTCAAATTGGAGGGAGAGTTCTTGAATGCCAAGCTAACTTGGCTCTTGGGTGTGTTGAGTTTGCATTGCATTTCCCACAAGTCATTTTTGCTCCCAACTATTTGAAAAATTCTTTCAGATAGGACCAAGGATGATGGAGGTGTTGTTGGTCTCCGTCTCCATCGACATTTTTTTCTGAATCCGACATTCTTTGCATTTGCAGTTTGAAGAGCACCTGCTTGCTTCTGATGATTTCCTTTGGCGTCAGCACCAATTTGACGAATAGCCAATTACACTAGTTTTCACTAGATGTGGATGGCGCACATGATGTGAAATAAATATTTATAAACATTAAACCAAAGCCAAGAGTATCGAGTAACGTTTGTTTTAAAAATGTAGGGAATAGAAAGTACAGATATTTGTGTGAACATTTAATGAGTAGAAGTCAGAAGTAGCAAGAAAAATAAGTAATGGAGTAAAGTATAGATACCTAAAAAGTGTACTTAAGTACAGTAATGAAGTATTTGTACTTAATTACTTGACACCTCTGCTTTTTAGTTTTAGTAGATTATATGATATTCAACTAAAATCTTTTATGTATGTGTTTGGAAAATTTAATTATGCTTTATATGTTGCTTTGGGTGTAATGGCCTCTTTGCCTCTCAGCAAACATGTAGGCCAATGATGATCGTACAATGCATGCACATCAAGCAAGGTAGGGCAAGGTAAAGCAAGGCAAGTTTATTTGTATAGAACAATTCATTACATCGACAGTTCCAAGAACTTAACATGAATTAGAAAATAGAAGATAAATAAAAGCAGAATAATAGCAAATAAAGTTAAAAAAAACACAAGTAAAACAAATAAAATAATTGGACCACAACCTTAAACTAATAATACCTCAGTTAACAGTTTACCTTCAACAGTGAAAGGCAGCTCTAAACAAATGGGTTTTTAATTTTCCCTTAAAAGAACTCAGGCGTTCAGCACTTTCCCAGTCTTTTGAGAGTTTGTTTGTGTTAAATGCTGCTTCTCCATGTTTGGTTTCTAGTTCTGAAGGTACACATGAGGCTGGAAGTAGAAGACCTGACTGGACTGAGAGGTTGATACACTGAAAACAAATCTGTTATATATTGAGATGCTGATCCATTCAGTGATTTATAGACTTACAAAATAATTTTAAAGTCTATTCTCTGAGCTACAGGGAGCCAGTGGAAGGACTTCAGAACCAAGCTAATGTGCTCTAGTGTCTTAAATATAGTGAGAACTCGGGAAGCAACGTTTGTGATCAGCTGCAGCTGTCTGATGGGCTTTTTTGGAAAGCCTATGAAGAAACTTTTGCAGTAATCAATTCTACTAAAGATAAAAGCATGAATTAGTTTTTCTAGATCCTGCTTGGGCATTAGTCCTTTAATCCTGGAGATGTTCTTCAGGTGATAAAATGCTGGCTAAGTAACTGCATTTACGTGGCTCTGAAAGCTGACATCACACTAAAAAATTAGAATTCCACTTCACATCATGTGCCATGGAACAGTTTTATGAGACTGCAGAAATTGCATGTCATAGGAAGGGAATGGATAAAGATATCCACCTGACTTTATCTGAGCTGTCACTCTCCTCTCTGACAGCAGCTTCTCTTCTCAGTACCTCACAGCTCATCAGGGGAACATTAGGGCCCTGTTCTAAAAGAGTTGTATAATTAATCTGACTAAATTATAGTATGTAATTTGAATGAGTCCTCTTTGTTTTGTCATTTGACAGAGAGACACCCTGAGACAGAAGTGTCATGATAAAATTCTGTCTTTACAATCTTGTTAGAGTTCTCATCATTATCAAACATTCCCAAACAATTCATAGAATATTTTAACTGCTCTGCAGCACTAAAATAAGACATAGTTTGCTCTATCTGAGCAATAATTTAAGAATTATTAGAAAATTAAACATTACCTACAATTTGTTGGAAGTGTATCTCTTACAGTACATTCATTAAACACCTTATTGTTCATCTCTGTAAGGTGTCATGTTGTATAATTCATGTGTATATGGGTCAAAGTACTAAATCTTTTTAAAGAGACAAGTTCCCACAAATTGATTGCATCTGGAGGTATGCAATGAGCTCTCCCAAATCAACATCAGTGCATCTAATTTGAATCCATGGCTTCAGTAAATAGTTAATTTAAGATGTAGATATGAAGGTGGATATTTTTAACCTTTTAATAGCTCATCTTAATAAAAATAGCAAAGCAAACAAAAACAAAGAGAGGCACTTGTAAAACTTTGGAAGTTATTGCAGATAGTATCAACATATTGTCATTATCAGTTCGTATGAAATCGTACGAAATGTTATGCACAGTATTTCGTAAGTTTTTGATGTTTTTCCTCGAAAAAACATATCGGTGCGCATGCGCAGCCAGACAGACGGAAAAACATGATGTTTCTCACTAGGTTGCTTGCTGTTTTGTATCTTAGGGTTAGGGTCAGGGTTAGGGTTAATTCTATGTTAAATTCTATGTTATTGAATGGTGCGTAAGATGCACATGCGCAAGGATATCTTGTCTCGAGGCAAGACGTAAATATACGACAAAAAAAACTTCAAAAACGTATGAAATACTGTGCATAACTTTTCGTACGATTTCATACGAACTGATAATGAGAATACACTGATAGTATAGATCAGGCCCCCCCAGAGTTGGCCCTCGGGGGGCCGCTAACCTGCAGGTTTTAGGTGTTTCTCTGCTGTAGTGGTTGGTTTATGTCTTTCCAACCAAAGAAAATAAATTAATATGCCACTGACGACAACATCCAATCCTGTCTAAGCAGGTAATCAGTGGGGTTGTATTTAGCATTTAATATGGTGTTAGAGGCAAAGTGCAATTTGGTTTCATTGTTTATGTTTAAAACTCAACAGAATCATCTGGTTTGATGCTCTATTTGTTTGAATTAGTTGAATAGAGCCACATTTCATTATATTTGAGTAGGATTTGGGGATATTTAGCTTGTTATTGTTAGTTGAAAAAGTGTTGCTACCACACATTTTCACTCATATTTGTATTGTTATACATCCCTAATTATACTTAAGTTTTGCACAGCAGTTTTTTTTGTGCATAGAAAGGCTTTAAACATGAGGCCCAACATTAGTAAAAAAAAGAAAACAGGGGGATAGAAATAATTGGAACTGTGACTTAGACAACGTTTATTGTCATTTTGTATACACAGAGTGTATACAAAACAAAGTTTTGTTTTGTTTAGCTTTCAGAACATTTCCATTCTATAAAATGCAGCAGTGATCAGATGTTACCAGTGTGGGAGAAAAAAGATTCTGCAGAAATGCATTGATATGGAAGTTTCAGAGCATTGCAACAGTACCTAATCACAGAATCATTAGGAACTTTTAAACTGTACACAAAAAGAACAAAACTATGCACGGGAAAGACAAAAAAAAATAAAAAATTAGAGCTGAATGCAGGAAGTAAGTAGCCTGACGTAGTCCTACTCAATTCTAGTCAGAATATGAGTCTGATACTGCTCCATAAAGCTGTGATTATGGGGCGTGTTTCGAACGAAACAGGAAAAAAAATGCCTCTGCACTCAATTGGATAGACCTACAACCAATAAGAGCAACGGAGTGCGTGACGTATGTTAAGCGACGCATAGTTGTTGTCAACAAAAATCAAAGCGTGCAGTTGCACGCCTAGAATAAGAAGATGAGCCTTGATCGCGTTTCTCTGTTCCTCTTTTAAAATTAATTTGCTGTCGATATCTTCTAGAACAGACCTAATAGCAGAATCTACTCACCTCAACTCTCCAGCGGCAGCCATTGTTGTTGTCACCCAAGCTCTCTTTGGTGACGTGGTTGATTACGTTACTGTTGATCATCTGTCCATCATCGTATAAAGCCCGCACTGGCAATTTGATTGGCCCGCCAGCTATTGTGCGAGCATACTCGCGCTACTATTGTGCCAGACCGAACTTCCCGACCTCAAACGTTGTGGGCGGGACTAAGTTCGGAATGGCACCCAGCCTAGGAAGTAAGGAGAGGACAGAACAAAAGGATCCAGACCAAGCAAAGGATAAGACTAAAAACTAGTAAAAATTTGTAAAATTAAGAGTGCAAATTTCAAACAACATATTAGTTGCTTTCAACTGTATTATCTCGACTATCAGTCTGGTTTTATATACAGTACATGCTATTTGAAATAACAGTGAAATATCAGGTCCACCGTGAGCTCCTGCATGCATTTTACCTGCAGACTGACATCAGCCTTGGAAACCTGCAGCTAAAGGTTATGCTTCTGATTCATTTTGATAGACTAATGGCTTCACCTGCCAGTTAGGGGAAGTCACTGATATTGTTTGATGAGACACAAGGTGAGCGACATTGTGTAGGAGACTGCACCTCCCTCAGGGCATTAACTGGGTCTGCTGTAATATGTGTGAATATGGAGTTTTATTTGAAAGGCTCAGCTTTATTACCTGCTGAATGAATGCTTAGTTTTCCAAGGCTAAATATACATTTCTATTTTTCCTTCAAATATAGGGGATAGTTAAACAAGGGGAATTTTTACATAGAATATTCTTTGATATTTCATAATAAAGCAATATTCTCATATATATGGGAATTTATCTTAGTTTATGGTTTAGAAGACAGTGCATGTTTTACAGTGCAGTTCTAGATTTTTTTTTTTCTTCCAGTTACTTATTAAAATTAAAATTATAGCTTTCTGCTCACAAAGACACTTCTTCATACACACTTCTCAGGAAACCAACATTGCAGAGAACATTTCTTTTGCCAGATATTTCTTTTGTGAAGATAACTTAGTAAAGCATGTTTTTATTCAAGGTTCCCACGGGTCCTTAAAAAGTCTTAAAAGGCATTGAATTCTTCAAAATAAAACTAAGGCCTTAATTGGTATTAAAACATCTTAAATTAGTCTTTCGTAGGTCTTATTTTTTTAAAACATCATAAATAGGATTCTTTTTATTACGATTTATTTTTGTAATCTAAATAAAACGTTAAAGTTGAAAACATTTTTTTTTTTTATAAAAAAAAAAAAAAAAAACGGTTCGCCATTATTGGTTCCGTCCCGATAGCGGAACCAATAAAAGCGTTGTTGCAGCCGGGACATTGATGTGCCATTAACCTTTTGTCTGGAAATATAACGAAAATTGTCTCCAGCCAAGAGTTTTCTCCATGGCTAAAACCAGGGAACATACATGAGGCACAGTGGATTTTGTCATTCAAGCTAGGAACGATGGGAATTAAGGCAGTGGAGTCGCACATGCGAAGCGCGAAACACAAAGCGTCAAAATGGAGTTACAGAGAAACAGCCGGTATTTCTCAGTTTAGTTCCACCCTTGTCTCTGCAACGCCTCCACTTATCACCAAATCAAACATACTAAGAAAACCATACAAAGAAAAATAGCTGCAAAAAAGACTTAGCGCTGGTTATGTTGTGGCTTTAAAACTAATTTGTTTTGTTCCCTGCTAAAACAAAGTTTCTGAATTCAGTTAAATAATTGTTAAAATATATCTGTCGACTCATTTGTGTGTTTTTAGCTTTCTTCATGTATGGGAAGCTCTTAAAATTTGAAACATTAGTGCAGTGGTTTATGTTAAAATAAACCTTTGGGTTAAGTTGTCGCAAGCAGGTTTTTCTTGTGTTTCTTGTAAAATTGGTCTTAAATTTTTATTTCAATTGGCATTAAAAAGTCTTGAATTTAACTTGCCCTATGCTGTAGGAACCCTGTTATTCTGAATAAATATTTCTTTGTTGCTTCATTTTATCACTGTCTGACTTTGAGTTTAACTTTTCTAATCTTATTCTATTTGATGGTTGTTTTTATTTCTTATTTGATGTTGGGTAGTTGTGTTATTGCTTTCTGATTATTTTCTGTTTTCACTGGTTTATTAGTATCATTCTCCCTCAGTCCCTCAGTTTCTTATTCTTTCAACCCTACCAAGATATCACTTGTTGTCAGCAAGCTACCATTGGCCTTTAATATTTGTCTTCAGAGTTGTTATTAAAATTATCCTCCTGCCTCTGTATGTTGGTCCCCTGCTACGTTACAAATTATATTTAGACATAGGTACAGATTAGATAGTTTCCAGACTAAATTTGTAAAAATACTTCCTCAATTTTATCAGCCTTTGAGAAAATACAGCTTTGACCCTTCCGGTGCGTGATGCTAAAATCCTTGTTTCATTTAGGGTGCCACTACTGTACCTACTTTATTTATCTAACCTGTTATTTATATTTAAAATACTTTTAGTTTCCTTTTAATCATATTGCAGTGGTACATAATATGTGCCTCAAACTTTGTCAAGAAACCTCATCAAATCACACAAGAAGACCTAACAACAGTTAGACTCTCACTTCTCTGGTTTAAATGGTTTAGTTCAGGGAAAACAGGTGTGTCTAAATCTGACACAGGAAGTTTAGATGGAAATAACAAAGAAATGGCAGAAAGAAAAAGTTTTAAAACACACAGGAAGAAAAATTGTTTCAACATTCATTTACCTTCAAAAAAAAAAACAGAATCCAATTTTCTTTCAGGTTAAAAGAGTTGTCAGTGGTTTTGCACTACGATTTTCAGAGTGCATGTGTTTGTAGGCTATTTTTCTTTCAGAAATATTTTCTGAGGTTTCATTTCGGCTTGGAAATTGATTTCAGATTGTTGTTACTAACAACCTCCTGATTATTTATACAACCTATCACCTCAAAATTGATCATTTGATCACCTCAAATTAAACCAAATGATAAAAATATTTGTATTTTTCACATTACTCTGCACGTTATAGGGGGTGGAAAGCGATGATCCCACTACCTTCCAATTACCCCCTGAAGATGTGAAACAGCTCCCCTTTGGCTATGAAGAGAAACCCTGTGGCACAGACGAGCCAAGAAAAACGGACAGACATAAATGCCACTCCTCCCCGGAAAGAAGATGTTCCTTCTCTTAATTCTTTCATAAATCATCCACAATTTCAAATTCCCTCATGTTAGCAAAGAGACAAAATGAAAGGTTTATCAGCAGGCCTGCATTTAACGACTCAGATAACCTTTGACCTCAGCACATCAAGTAAAAACCCAGACAGAGGAGACAGAATAGCCTCACCATCAAATGTCCAGAGATGCAAATAATTTTTTTTAATGTTTGAACAAGAAGGACATGCAGCCTGAGCTCATAGGGTGCCCTCCACTGCTGTCAAAACACTACAAAGACAACAAACAAAGCTGACTGATGAAAACGGAAAAAAACAAAACAACGCAAAATGATTTTGTGTGTTGAATACATTGAGCCGTATCTCTGCATCTATATCTCTATCACACCATGAACAACAGTCTGTCATGATGGATATTCTGTCTGGTTTGCTGTAAGTTCTGTTATAGTGGTGACAAAGAAGAAGAGTCTTGTCTGTGGAAAGAGAATTTTGAAAGTGTTTCGCTCTCTGCTTGTTTATCATCCTGACCTGTAATGTATTTAAAACATCTTTAATACATGCATGAAGTCAGCATGCTCAGAATTCTCCCAGGCAGTTTGCTTTTTATTCCCCCCTTTGAGGAACAAGAAGATACAAAATTAAATCATAAAAGTAAAGTATGTAAGTAAAGTGTAATTTTAAGCTAGATGATTTTAGTGTATATCTACACTCCTATGAAGGTTTATTCACAAAAACTAAACAAAGCTCAATGCATGTTGCAAAATAATTACATGCACTGAAGGTTTAAGAATTATTAAAATAAACACAAAGTATTGCAGAAATACTTTTTGAGAAACCTCGGGTGTGCTACATTAGAGGCATATTGACCTTTTTAGAAAACAAGACCAAAAAAAAAAGGTTTGTTTACCTTTGGTTGCCAGTTAAAGTCTCTAGAAATTAAAACATAAAATTGTAGTTAGTCATTCGTCTGCAAGTATAGATTGCTTAGCTTTAATTTAAAGAGAAATAACTTAATATCTTTTACGTGTAGGCCATGTGACATCACTGAAAATCAACCCTAATTCAGTCACCAAAAGAAGCAAGTGGCAGGTTTTGTATTGTGGTTGTTTAATTGCGGTGCTGATAGTGCTCCCTTTTTTGTGCTGGTTTTTTCTGAACTCTCTCCTGTCACACAGATTGTTAATCTTATCTGGTATTTTGCACCTGGATGACATAGCAGCACTTTGCAGTGAATTAAACTTTAATTAGACCCATACTTGGAACATAAGCAAACCCTGGTGTTTGCTCTGCCCAACGTTCCCTCGTCACCATGCACGAGTGTGGACAGGGTCTGCTGCTGTGATCATAAAGGTCATGCTGGCTGTTTTTGTGGTCTGGCCACGCTGTCATGGGAAGCTTCTGAGTGGCTCTGAGAGGTTAACAGAAGCACAAGGCTATGTGAGAGAAGCAGAACTGCATCGCCTGCTAAAAGACTGCCCACACACTGTGCTTATCTTTGGTAGCCTCTGTTTAACAAAGTTTAGGAAAAAAACAATTTTAAATTAATCAGAACGTTGTGTATGGATTGTGTATATATTGCAGTGTGTATTGGATGTGGCATCCTTTCTATTTGACATATTTAATTTGGAAACAGAGGCTAACAATGTGTCGCATAATAAACAGATTTCTCAGACTTAAAAAGAACCACAACAGAGCCTAGAATGCAATCCATGTAATCTAATGGTCTTAAATTAAGCACTATTAAGTAATATTCATATTGGTTGTTTTGCTTCTAAGGGGTACTTTTGGTAAATGACTGATCAGTCTGAGTAAACATTACGCAGTGTCAATTTTATCACTGCTCATGGTTGACTCTTGTGCATCTAGATTTATTGTGTGTAAGTTCATCTATCTTATTTCTGAACGCTGAAACCCGTCCCATAAATATGAATCTGTCATGATTTTATCTAAAGCTCGGCCCAAAAGCAGAGAAACCAATTCAGAGAGACACAGATGAAAAGTTTAACAGGTTTAATGAAGAGTTTAGGCTCGGTGCGGAGTTGCTCAGAACTCAGCTCGACCTGAACTGGAAGGTGAAGGGAAGACAAACGATTAGTTCAGGCTCAGTGGGAAATTTCATTCGTGGATATGGAAAAGAGGATCTGGTGGTTGACTCACTTTTACAGAGAAGTCATAGGATCTTTGACTCCAATCTGTGTGCTGCTTTCCAG
>NW_015150486.1:1441854-1446188 GCF_000732505.1 Cyprinodon variegatus | reverse complement strand
CAGGCGCCTCCTGCTGGTGGAAGGGAGAACAACACAAAAAAGACAAACACACAGACTGGAGTCCTGACAGAATCTCTGCAAATATGTATTTAGCTGCATATGTGGATAAACCAATATTTTTGTCTTAATCACGGAACAGTCAGCCTTTTTCAAAGAAAATAAGTCGGAAAAGTGGAAGGAACATGCAACCTCAACTCAGAAATTTCAGTATGCATATTTAATTGGTAACACACAATAGAGAAGGGAAGTACTGATGGAGAAAAAGCAAAACAGTTGACAGGTGTGTTTTGATGCCACAGCAGCAGAACAAAAGAAGTATTGTAAACAAAACCTGCTTCGGAAGGTTAGAGCTCTGCAGTGAAACAAGCTTGAAAAATATATCAGATGGCATCTTTTTGAATGATTTTATTCCCTCTAAGACAAAAGATGAGTGATTGGAAATTGAATAATAAATTCTATCAGTGCAGTATAACATTTATTAATTTGCAGACAAAATAAATGACATGCCAGTTTTAAAAACAAATGCAATTCTGGCTGTAACCTCTTTGTTATTTATGTTTTTGTAACATTCACTATTTATCAAACTTTCAGTCAAATTACAGCATTAGAGATGCCTATAGCCTACCGTTTGCTGTTTTCAGTTATTATTTTTTTGTCATGAAAAAGAAGCTTGTTGGGGAAATTTGCACCAAACTGGCATCTCATCTTATTAAACAATAAGGAACAAAGCAATATAAGTAATACACACTCTAAAAAAAGGAAATATATTTGTGTAATGTAATCATTATATTACAACAATTTCTTTTTTTTTCATGCATACCCATTAAGAAAATAGGTTTTATAAAACTAAGCTACAAGACTCACCACTGAGGTAAACCAAATAAACATTTACTAAACAGTGGAAATAAACATTCTACACATGCTGTACTAGAGAAATAATTGAGTTTACCTTCTATTAGGACAAACAGTATGATGGTTTAAACTCTCCATATATATAGGTGACTAAATGTGACATAATTAAAATTAAATATAGTAAATGCCAAATAAATACATATATATACATACAAATTGGCAAAAGAGTAAATCGATGAAACTAATTTAAGGAGTTATTAAATTATACATGAAAAATGAATGTATCACACCAAACACCAGACTTCATTAGACATTGGTTTTTAGGCAAAAACTGGTTGGTCTTTCATAGTCTTAACCCTATAATGCCAAATGTATCCTATTTGATACATACGGTTTCTGAAATGTTTTGCATCTGACACCTTTTGCATAATTTAATTGTAAAAACTTTGCTCAAAATCCTATTGTACACAATCAGATATACCTGATAACAGCCAGTAGAAGACTACACAAAAATAATCTTGACTTATCGCATAGTAATAAATTATTAATATCAAAAATGTATTTCTGTTTTTTCTTTTTACATATTTTGTTAAAAGGGCAAATAAGGAATTCAAAACAAAAAAAAGTAATTTCTGTTTTGTTTTATTCTTGGATCGGGCTTTAAAGGTTTAATTTAGTCCAGAAATAGTTGTTGAAAATTAGGCTGTGTGTTGGGATCCTCAGGCTTGCCCACCAGAGGGCGCCGAGGATCCTTTTCTGCTATCTTTGTTTTTTCCCTTAGGGTTGGAGTTACTGTGGGGATCTGGAGATTACCCTCTGTCTCCAGTAGGATGCGCTGTGGGTCTTCTGGAGCTGGAACTTTCCTGCACACCTGTTCCTAATCCTCTCATTAGAAGACCTCTCCTTTATAAGCACCTGCCTGACCTTGATCCCACGCCGCAGTGTTGATCTTAGTTGGTTAGCTTCCTGAGCCTCTGTCACAGATGAATCTTTGTTATCTCTCGTGTGAGATCAGATTCTAATTCTTCCTTGTTTCTGCCTCACAGGAATCCTGTCTCTTCGTGAAAGCTCTGGATGAGCTTAACCTCCTGTCTCCTCGTGAAAGCTCTGGATGAGCTTAACCTCCTGTCTCCTTGTGAAGCTCTGGAAGAACTGTCTCTCTGGCAACCTGTCTCTGGCCTGCAGCTCTAGGAGAGTTAACCAGCTAATCTGCCCTGGTGAGCCACCCCAAGAATCCTACGTGGTTGATACCTGTCGACTTCCCTGTGGAGTTTCCCCAAGAGGTTCCCATGTGGATTTCCCCTGTTGTTTCCCTGCAGTAAGCTGGAAGCTCAGCTACCAGCCATCTCCCCTTCCCTGCTCAGACCCCAGTGAACCAGCCCCCTGCCTGAACTGTTATTCTCGTGCTTGTGCCTTAAATAAACTCTTTGGACTTTTTACCAGTGCCTCTGTGTGTGTTCTGCATCTTGGGCTTACTCTCTGTGACACCCATCATGACACTGTGTTTGGTCTGATTTTTTTCCCACTTTAGTCCAGTAAAAGACGTTAAAAAAACGTTGAAAACTGGGTTTGCAACGTCTTTTTGAAAAGAATCTGAAAAATTATGGCTTTTCACTTCAACAAATAATTTTCAACTGAATGTAAACATCATTTGGACGTAAATCTTGTCGTCTTTTTGTTGTCTTTTCAACCAGCTTTTGCTCGGTGAGATAAAAATATTTCAGTTTTTATTCAACTTTATAAATATTTTTAATATAACAATTTTAAGCATTATTATTTGATTGCTTGTTCTTATATGTACTAATTTTTTTTTGCTTTACTCTGTTCATGTATGCCCGTTCTTTTTTCCTTTCCTTTATGCCTTTCGTCCTCATGCAAATGAGGAGGGGGGGGTCTCAGGAGGACAGCTTGCGCTTATTGTTGGTTAGACTGCATAGAGTCTACATGCTCCTAATGTATTTAAAACATCTTAAATACATGCATGAAGTCAGCATGCTCAGAATTCTTCCAGGCAGTTTGCTTTTCATTCCCCCTTTTGAGGAACAAGAAGATACAAAATTAAATTATAAAAGTAAAGTACGTAAGTATTTTTCATGTAAATCATATTTTATTTGTTTTCCATGTTATTCTTCCCACAGCTCACAGATTTAGCCATATTTAATGTGTGCTATAAGATTAGTTGGCACGACCGAACTGATTAAGGTCCATCTCCCTGAAGAAAAATGTAGGGGGTGAACACATCTGTTGGCTTAATGAACGAAAACCTTCACAAACATAGAGCATAAAGCAAACAATAATGTTTCGTGCTCTTCTTTCAGTCTACAGAATTAAACTTTTGAGTCTAAAACTGTAATAAAAAACAATGAAATTGGGTTAATGTCCTTCAGGAAATTGTAAAGGCAAATCTCTTTACTTCATTTGGACAACTTAGAACTTAAAAAATGCTAATATTTTTTTATCTTGTGTAAGTTTTGGTCTATATCCTGAGGTGCAGGCAGGATGTGTCTAGAGAAAGTTAAAAAAACACAAAACAAAACTATAAATTAGTGAATAGAATTCGCCTGACACACTGTTACTGATATAACGTTAATGTCCATGCGTTTCCTCAAATCTTCCTTTCATTTTGATTACCAAATTATGTCCTAAGATCATTTAATGGAATCCTCATGTTTGCCACTTGCTTAATTAATTCAATTCAATTATACTTTATTAATTCCTAAAGGGAAATTCAGTTCTCTCAAATTCAAAGAAGCCCAACAATCAAATCGACAAAAGGTTATTGGTTTCTGATTAAGCAAATGATTTAATAAAACATTATATGGCCAAATATTGTTTTATTCACCCCTTGGATTTGGTTGCTCCAAATTAGCTAAAAGCTAGTTTGATCACATCCTAAAATCTTCAAGATAAACCTTAATTGTCAAACATGAAATCCATGCTTAATGATGATAACATTGCATCAGCTCATTGATTATGGTTTTCAACCACGTTTTTCCTTCTTCTTTGTACATACTAGCTTAGTTATTTGAGTTTCACTAGTTTTGGTCAAGAGTTTTAAACAGAAATATGTTTGACCACAAGCTGAATGATCTTGTTAGTGAACTCTTATATTTTGAATGGAACTTGTGATGAATTTATTCCACATATGTGCAGAATGATCGTCACCTCACTCACCAGGTACCTTTTTATTTATTTTATTATGAGATGTGCATGTCATCACCGCACCTGTAGTGTGAGGAAAGTTACTCAATAGAAGTTTAGGGTCAGGGCTTAAAATGTTTTCCTCATTCATGGTTCCAATCTGTGAAGAATCAGGTGCAGCACTTTTTAAAGTGGAAACTAATATTGTCTCATAGTTAATTAGTTTATATGATTCTTTTGTCCGTGTATGCTGTTCCTCTCTGGTGTAGGATTTTAACCATTGAGTTGGAGGCTCCCAGTACTCATCATTGTTGTTGTTTTTCTAGTTGTTTTTCTAGCCA
>NW_015150486.1:1439149-1441471 GCF_000732505.1 Cyprinodon variegatus | reverse complement strand
TGTTTAATTCAGAAACAGAGGATGATGACATTGATGGGTTTGATTAATACTTTGTAATAAATACACAAATAAAGCACAATCATACTCAGTTTTGCTCCCGCTCTATTTTTCCACCTGAAAACTTAATTCAACAGCAGCCTCTGGCCGGGTCGCCTCCTCGCGGTTCATCGCGGCGGCTGGTAGGTGTTTTTATTCAAAATAATCCAAACTGCAGGCACCAGGATAATAAAAGCGAACATTTTCTGCCGGCAGATTTCTGCATTTTGAGTTAATTTAGGCGTTAATAAACTGTTTCAGAGGAGTGATCACAGCGCTCTTTGTCATCTGCGATGTGTCTGTCTCACGGCCAGCTTCCAGGTTTGATTAATACTTTGTAATAAATACATGAATAAAACACAAACATACTAAGTTTTGCTCCCGCTCTATTTTTAAATACGCAGTAGAGGTATTTAAACATAGGACATGTACCTGTATATAAAAAACGCGCCCTATAGTTCGGTGCGCCTTATGTGTGTGTTAAATACAGAAATGGCACACATAACTGAGACTGCGCCTTTTAGTACGGCCCGCCTTATCGTCGTGAAAATACGGTAGCAAGACGAAGAGTAGTGACCTTTTTCAGGGTATTATTGGTGCACAGGTCAGATGAATATGACCTGGCTGTTCAGACACAGGTCGTATTTAAAGAGATCAGATTCGTATCGGATTCAGGACCACAGAGCCAAGTGGCCTGGGTCGCATTGGAAAAAACGGATCTGTGTTGTTCAGACTGCCATGAAAAGATCAGATACAGGTTGCATATGGGCAAAAAAATCGGATTTGGGTCACTACAGGCTGCCGTGTGAAGGTAGCTTTAGTTTTCCTAAATAGGCCTAAGGTCTAATGTCAGTGTTAATGCAGTGGTTAAAACAGCCCTCATTGGTTCTCCTCAGACACAGTTTTGTTTATCCATTAGGCTTCACATGCACTGCTCTCTCTTTTGGAAACCTTTTGCTGACAAAGCTGGAATAATAAAATTATTTTATTATTATCATCACTGGTACAGCCTCCCTTTTATTTCATTTTCTGCCCAAATTATGCATTTTTTCTTTTTCTGTTGAAAATAAAATGTCAGTGAGACTGGATATTTCAATGCAAGATTGTCCAAGAAGCTTAAAACAATTCCAATTGCCTGTTGAAAGCAGCAATGATTAGAACTGATATTGAAAACTGTTGCATGGAAAATGTGGGATAATGCTTATCCGTGAATTTGGGCTGCAAAAGACCGTCACTGTTCCAGTACAGCATCATGCAAAGGTCAGGAGACTAGAGCAGGAGTCATGACAGCTTCTCAAAAATCCCTCTTCCTCTAATGGCCTGCAGTATGTCAAAAGGGCATTCAAAGAAAGAGCTATTCTTCCTTATTCATTATGTATTTCTTGTAGTAAGTGGTTGGTTTGGATTAAAAGGCAAAAAAAAAACACATAGTCTTATGTGTCAGTATTTGTCTGTCCTTGACAAAGATTATAACAAAATGTCTGTTTCCATTTTCACTATTCCACTCTGAGAAATGATTAAACATTTTCTTTAATAAAACTTTAATAAGGACATAACTATGTATAACTGTCTGCTACATTATAATTTGATACAATTAGCATTTACTCGCGATATCAGTTTATTAGTGTTTAGTTGTTGAACGTTTGAAATTTGAATAAAAAGTAAACATTAACGCCAATACTTTCCAAGCAAAGCAAATTATGTTTCTTGTGCTAAAAAACATAGATTAGATAAGATCAATGTAATCAGCTAAATAACTGATTATAAAACAGAGGCTCTGCATTTTTAACTCATTCTAACTGTTAAAAGAGCACAGCACAAGTCCAGAAGATGTTTTCCCCCTCTGGTGACAGGTCGATGTGATACTGTACTGGTCTTATGCAAATGCTTTGTAGAAGAGGAAACACATTATAGTCTGGTGCTGCAATTGTACTTTGCTATAATCTTTATTTTATTGTAACCTAAGGTGAGAAACTTATAGACATTAAATCTATTTTGAACAGAGCATATTTCCTTTTTAACAAAAAGAGAGCCAACTACACATCCATTTTTATTTCCAATTGTTGAAAGCTGGCACACTATTAACTCTCGTCTTATTCCATTGCCGATAACACTCCTTTCTTGGCCTGATCCTGGATCCCTGCTTCTCCGTACAAAGTGAACCTCTGGTCTCCAACCTTGACTCACTGAGAATTATTTTATTGAATATGGACCAAAAAGTTATTTACCATAGCTTCACAAAAGTAATCAACCAAAGACACCTTCAGAACCGGCCGGTATGTATAT
>NW_015150486.1:1435078-1438769 GCF_000732505.1 Cyprinodon variegatus | reverse complement strand
GGTTGCAACCACAGATGGAGATAGTCAGATCCAAATGGGATTTGTTTGTGAAATTTGAGCCTTTTCTTTGCCAGTTGGTCTATTAAATCATCCTGATTCTTACTTAAGTAAAGCTTTAGGAAATAACCAAACCACCCCAAATTATGAATTCGAAACTGAACTACTGACCAGTTTCAATTAGCCGTATTTTGAAAAGTTATATATTTTTGTATATTCAGTATAACAGACATATAGATGAAGCCGCCCATCCATCCCGTTAGAAGCCATTAAAGAAAACAGCAATCTTTCAGAGTGAGCTCCAGTGGAAGTGGTGAATCAAAAAGTAGTGCCCTCTATCCAACCAGTTTAATGAAAACATACTCACTTGCTTTTATACATAGGGTTTTATGATGAACACTCTGCTGCACAGGATTAAATTGGCTGCTTGACCAACATTTAAAAAGTCACAGTAGGGAGAAAAAAAATCTGACTGCTTACTGTGAAAAATGACAAGCTGCTTCAGGACTGATGCCAGCATCTATCCTAATTTTGGACCATGCAGTACAACAGAACCACACTACCATGAAATCTGAGACAATATCTACACAGCCTGAATTACAGTGATTGAGTTGAAGCTATCAGGTATTCTCACCAGAACAGCTGAACCGCATGACTGCAGTATATCACACAAACACAAACCAACCATATGACAGTCACCGCATGGCGTAAAGAAAACCATTAACAAGCAGGGCTTGGTCAGAGTCAAAACAGCTCAGGGCGGGTGAATGTGATAGGAGTCGCTGCCAACATTTTAAATAAAATATGACAGTGGGGATGACTTTAATTGGAGCAAAAAGCACCTACTGCACAGAGGTCACCTCTAAAACTCCTCAGAACCCACATGCAGTGTGTAAAAGAAATCATTTTACCTGCATTTGAAGACCCACGGCTAGATTTAAAGCAGCATTCAGAAAAAAAGAGAAAAAAACAGACCAAACAACATGAAAATGATACTAAAGTAAAATTGATTAGAGTTAAATACATAAACACTGGATGAAATTAAAATCTAGACGAGTCATTTTTTCTTAAAATAAGTGCATTTGTTCTTAGATTGAAGAGATAAAAGAGACATTTTGCCAATGGAACAAGACAATTTATGCTTAAAATAAGAAAACACAGTTGAATTCTCTTATTTCAAATGCATTTTATCTAATTATCTTATTTTAAGAGTAAAAATACTCATTCCATTGGCAAACTATTTCATTTACCTACTCAGATAAAGTATAAATACACTTCATTTAAGACATTTTTACTTATTTCTAGATCATTTTTCCAGTGAACCACTAGTCCAGTGCTTTATAAATTGTTAGATAATTTACACAAAGTTTTTGCTTTAATACACCAGAACAAACTAAATGTTTCATATCTACTAAAACAGATATTCCACTACAATAATCCTGGTGCTGAAAAATCTCCCATCACCAGCCTGAATG
Source organism: Cyprinodon variegatus (assembly GCF_000732505.1). Lineage (NCBI taxonomy): Eukaryota > Metazoa > Chordata > Actinopteri > Cyprinodontiformes > Cyprinodontidae > Cyprinodon > Cyprinodon variegatus. The sequence goes on along the minus strand of NW_015150486.1, from coordinate 1,437,297 downwards.
ATTACTACCTGGTGGCTCTCACACGGGTAAGTGCTTTGAGAAACGGTTTCTTCAGCATTTCAAGGACTATCCCCCAAAAACTCCACTCCCATTGAGCATATGAGGTAAAAAAGGATGAACCATCGGAATATCTCTTCAATTTGTACTACAACACTGCAGTGGTTGGACTGGTTTACAGAGATGATGAGGCTTCCTACAGAGAGGAGGTCCTGAAGCTTGAAAATTGGTGCTCAGGGAACAACTTTGCTCTGAACACCAAGAAAACCAGAGAGGTCATCAGCGACTTCAGGAAGCACAGCACCAACACAACCCCCATTTAAATCAACAGCGAGCATGTGGAAAGCATCAACCCTTCTAGGTATCTCAGCATCCTCATTTCTGACATTATCTCCTGGTCATAAAACATGACATCCGGCATCAAAAAGGCACAGCAGCAGCTACACTTCCTGAGAATCCCCAGGAAGCACAACCTTAACTTAGACCTGTGACTAACTTTCTACCATTAATTCGTAAAGCTTGCTAATACTCAATCATCAGGTATGGCAGCTTCATTGCTGCTCACAGGTAGAGGCTGCAGGGAGTTTTCAAGGCAGCACAGGCATCATCAGTCATCCTCTCTAACAGAGATTTGCATCTTGCCTCAGCAGAGCTTAGGAAATCACCAAAGACTGCTCCCACCCCTTCTCCGTTGACCTTTTGTCCTCAGGGAAGCGTTATAGGAACATTAGGATGATTCAAGTGCCGCTTTTTTCTAATATCTATAACCATTGTGAACGCTGGCACTGATGACGCTGATGTTTCCCTTGTGCAAACTAAAACTATATGCAATATTCTAATCACTAATGAACAATATCCCATCCATCCATCCATCCATCCATTTTCTGTCACACTTATCCCAAGCAGGGTTGCAAGGGGTGCTGGTGCCTATCTCCAGCTGTCTACGGGCGAGAGGCGGGGTACACCCTGGACAGGTTGCCAGTCTTCCGCAGGGCAACACAGAGAAACACAACACAAACGACCATTCTCCTACACCTAAGGAGAATTTAGAGCAGCCAATTGACCTAACAGTAATGTTTTTTGGACTGTGGGAGAAACCTGGAGTACCCGAAGAAAACCTACGCATGCTCAGGGAGAAAATGCATGCAGGCTATATCTTTGTCAAGACTTTGTACTTTACACCAATATCCAAATATTTACAATGTACATTGTATATATTTCAAATATTTATTATTCTTTCTACTCTCGCTCTGATATTGGTGGCTTTTAATCTCATTTTACTCTGGATGATGACAATGGATGATTCTTTAGGGATGTCTAAACATTTAAAGGTTAAAAGATGCCTGCCATATAGGATCTAAGTAGTGGTTGAGTGCAAGAGCAACAATGCCATGGAGAGCGATATTAGTGATAAGTTGCCTCCCTTCCTGCTCTTTGGTATTTTTCATTTCTAGATTTTGTTATTGGTACTGCTATAGTACGCAACAATACTTTACACTGTTTTTTTTGGATATTATACAAAACTTGAACCATTTACTCGTAATTATGGCATACTTTTATACCGTCTGCTTTTATAGGGATATATATATAATAGGGAAATGGATTAATAAAAAATGTACCACACAATTTGGTAGATGTGAAATCAACCTTAGTGCCAAAGAGCCAAGGATGGGAAAACAACACTGAAAAAGCAAAATTGTAGATTACATTTATAACATAAAATAACACACAGAAATCCCCACAGCTTTCTCTTCTCATTTAGTCTAAATCCTTTTGAAAGTACCGTGGAACTTTCCAGAGCTCCCAGTGGGACTCCAGATCACAGCTGGTGGGCCCAGTTCACATTCAGACGGAGAAATCTTCCGTTCTGATAATAACTAGAGGCAGAATTTGAAATTCACTGCTTTAAATTTGAGGAGATTCTGTCGCCCTAAAAAATGCATTTGGATTCACCCTGCAGCCTAACATTTCCTGAGATATGGAGGTAACACACAGAAACATGAAAAAGTAAACAGATATTTAAGTTACATGCAGTATGTCGTTAGAGAAAAGGCACAAATATTAAACTTTTTCTGCTGTTACATGTAATTTATTTGTGTAATAGTGCATTGAGAAATCTATCAATATGCCAATTATAAAAAAAATATTATTTTGCAAGCTTCCATCTCTTATAATATATGTATGTATATATTTGTGTGTATATATATATATATATATATATA
>NW_015150486.1:1426564-1434456 GCF_000732505.1 Cyprinodon variegatus | reverse complement strand
ATATATATATATATATATCCTTTTTGCACCTTCTTCTTGATTTGGATATTAACCTTATGTAACGAGTACATTTCTCCACTCTGAGATCAGTAAATCAATCAATCAAATGTTTTTATTTAATTGTCAGATGATCCCTAAACTATCATCATCATTTCATCAGGGTACAATTTTTGCCTTTCTTTTATTTGTTGTTTTTGTTATCTTAAGCTCTGCAGCATTAATTTTGTCCCATGATCTGTTTATTGCATTCAAAATGATTTCCTTTTAATGTCAGGAAAAATCTTTTCTTTTCATTGATTGTTTTCAAATCTTGCCATTTAGTCTTATTAAAGCACCACCTTGTCCATTTCAATTCACCTTTGTTAAATAAAAAATCTTAATAATTGCGCTAAATGGAAATTGGTTACTTCCTAATGTACACTCTTATGAACTAACAGTCGAAACAGAATATGATGTGAGATCAAGGAATGACACCTATTTGTATGTCAGTTCTTATTCCTTGCTCATTGTTAAGGAACCCCAATGATCCTTTATCCATTATTACCTTCCATTACTGTCTCTCTTTCAGCTTCCACAGAGGCTATTATGTGCATTGAAATAACCTCACCAAACCTCTCTTCTTGTTGATGTTCCTGAATGCATCACCTTCAAAAATATTTTAGGGGTGATAATATTTGTATATCCAGTCTTATGATGCATATTTCCAATCCGTTCTAAGTTCAATATTTCTACACTAATACACTCATAATTTGCAGGGATATGATTTTGTTCCATAAAATCTTCTCCCACTAACTCATCAGGGTCAAGTTGGGGCCGGTTACTCTCTCCTTCAGTCTATGAGCAAAAGGCCAGTATATCCTGGACAGGTCGCCTGTCTGTCACAGGGCAGGATATCATTTCCTTTTTTATGCCAATCTAGTTTGAATAAGTGCCCCGCCCTCCTCCACTATTATTCTATCTTTCCTGATTGTCATATATCCTGTACTTTTTAAATGTAACGCTGGATTTATGTAGGTGTTTTGAACACAAATAAGATGTAGAACTATTTCTAATTCATTCACATATTTTCGAGGTTTTTGTCCATTTGCAGTTAGAGCTCTGGCGTTCCACTGTAGTATATGGTTCTTTTTGTGTATATTTGGCTTTCTCCTAGCTCCTTAGTTGTTCTTTAGATCCACATGTCTCTTTTTCATTCTTTTTCAAATCTTTTTGAGACCTCAGAGTATAAAAACCCTCTCTGTTATTTTTATTCCTTACGTTTTAACTTTCCTCTGGTCTATACATTATTTCCTGTTAATGTTAAGAAGGGTCTTTTCTTTACACTGCTTGTTTTCAAATCTTGTCATTTAGCTTTATTAGAGACACATCTTGTCCATCTGAATTCACCTTTGTTAAATAAAAATTCTTAAATAATTGTGCTAAATGGAAAATGGTTACCTCCTTATGTACCCCCCTACACACAGGTGTAACTTTCTGAATGACTTGTGGACAGTCCCCACCACTGATTTTCGCTTTTTTCCCCCTTTCTGAGGATTTACTTTAGCCAAAGGTAACAGATGTCAGGTGCAGCTAACTATGTTCTGGGCATTTTCAGTCTTTTCAATTTTTTTTCCTCTCTCGGGCAGCTCCTGTGTCCTGCCTCTCAGAGAAACATAATCAGATCTGTCACTTTCAGACATATGATTTGCATTTCACTGCGTACCAAGTAGCATCCACCACATGCTGCACTATGATCTCATCCACAATTACAGCATTTTACTTTAGCATCCTTGTCACACTTTCCATTTGTGAGGAAATCCATATCTGGCACACCATGGTTTCCTTACACTCCTTTGCTACATGTCCCATTCTTTGACTAATAAATCATCTTTTCTCTAACCCTACATTTTCTTCTGGAGCATTTTTCAAATGCATAATTATTTCTATTGTATCTTTATCAACTCCAATTGTTTTGGGATTCATCCTTATTGTTTCAGTTACCCTTCCTGCCTTAATTTCCTGTTTTACATCACCAATTTTCATATCATTAGGTATTCTTGAAATTACTCCTCTTAATCTTGCAGGTGGACTGAGCATGTAAGCTTCAATCCTTTTACCTAAGAGATTTGTCATTTTAAGAAAATCATTCCTGTTGTTCGCTTACTGTGTGAATTAATATTTTTCTGTTGCTCATTAGCCTGGGTACCTTGGCTCTTCTAATTTTCCCCTCAACTGCTTTGCTTAGTTTAATCAGATGGAAATTTCCTCCTTCTTGTTTAAACTCAGCCCAACTTGCCAAACCTCTTCCCCGTTTTCTTGCTCTCTCTGCATTTGCTTTTTAGGACTTGTATATGTTTTGTCTTTTGCTAGCCTTCTTGCCACTCTGGTCTGACCAATTTCTACCTCTTTCCCGTCTTTACCTCATTTCTCCTTTTCTTTGAACAGATCTTAAACCCATCTGCTTCTTTTCCTCTCTTATTTTGCCACCTGGTCTGGAAGCCATAAAGCTATATTCAGAGCACAGTTTATGCAGTTTAGACATGTGTTCAACTCCTACCACCATCTTTGATTTACCTTCCCGTTAAAGCTAGTTTTGTAGCCAAGAAGGGTCCAACTTTACTTGGTGCAACTGTGAGATGATGTTAGCAGCACAAGTGTAGGTGCTTAACTGTCATAATCTAAAGAAAGCCGTAAGGGGCACTCATTGTAAATATACTTGGGGTGTTTCTAAGAGTACCTGTTGCTGAAGGCTTGCTTTTACCACCCATTTACCTGCTGTTGTTGCCCATTAAATTTGTGGTGCCTTTACAAATTATTCAGACAGTAAGATTTGTACAGGGAGTCTGGGAATGTGTAGATAAGGGGTGATTAGGGTCCAGCTCCCTATTTAACTGTGTCAGCTGGTATATCATCCAGAACTCCATGGCTGTAAACCAAACCCCTAAGCACTAACCCTTAACTACCAAGTGTCACACCCAATGAAGTCACTGTCACAGCTGTAGAATGCGTCTGTATTGTATGTTAGGGGTATAAACAAGAATGGGGCAGCCTCTCTCCGCAGCGAAAAGGAAAGCAGTCATTTCCATACCAACACAGTGACGCCACAGCTCTATGGCACAGGTTGACATGGCACACATTTGCCCCTCTTTAAAGATGAATATGCAGTCAAATAAAACTATTTCAAAAAGGGACATTCCCAAACTTTGGATTTTTTTCAATGTGACAAAGATGCAGCAAACCAGTGGAATTTTCATTTGAATGCACGTTTCCTCCGCCATTAGTTTGCCTTTACTCCCACTGTCAAATTCCTGTAAGCCTGCACTGATGAAGATTCACTATTAAATGCCTGAATATCCCACTCACATTACTCAATAGCTTAATGTGGCAGATGCTCCACAGGAGCATGCAAACAGAGTGGTAGACCTCAGGGGAACTGTTTAGGTGGCGGTTTGGGATTCAGCCATAGACATGAGTTCCTACATGAAGCGGAAACAGTTTTCTATTTAATTGACCCTTGGTGGTCGGGTTTTGCTTGCTTCAGGAGAGTACAAACAAAGACAGTTAAACAGTAAAGAGACTTTTTTTATTTCATTACAAGACACTGTAGAAGTGAATGTGAGCAAACTTAGGAACTGTCAAAACGGGACAGGTGGACCCAGTATTCATGGTGAGACAGCCAGCAGGAAAGTTCAAAATGTTTATTTAAACATAAACAGATGGAACATACACATGCTGCTGTGGAACAGTGACTGCAGGTGAGGGGCGCATCCCATCTCTGATTCTGTAGTGAGAACGCAGGTAAGTAACCATGATCATCTGAACAGAAGATGGTAATTATAGTGAGTCACTTACCTGTTTCTACAGTTCAGTCCAAGGAATAGACAGATCCGGGTTCCAGGAATCCATCAGAGCGTGAAGGCAGGTTAAGAGTCCCGTGCGTCAAGCATCCAACTCCGACAGAAACGCACCATGGAGGACAGCTTCAGGGTCCCGTGCGACTGGCTAATATCCAAAGAAACACAAATCATCTATTATGGAGACTAGGCGGAACTTCAACTGAAGAAACTCATTCCTTTCCTACATCTACCTGCGACACAGCCAATCAGCTTTAACCCACACCTCCATGAAGCCAATCAGCATCCAAAGATCATCTTAAAAGGCCTCCAATCTGCTCTTGTCTGCTCCTGTGGGCAAGTGGCAGATGTGCTGCGTGACTTCATTCAGATGATCCTATCCTCCACCATCTTAGCTAAAGCTTCATCAGAGTGTCATTCCTCTCAGACTCTAATGTGTTCCCTGTCTCACCCAAAATGTTCCGGCAGAAGACCGCCATGTTGAGCCTGGTTCTTCCAGAGGTTTCTTCCCAACGGGGAGTTTTTCCTCTTTATTGTCGCTTCATGCTTGCTCATCATGGACAGGTTCTCTCAACCTCTCCATCTTCCAGGTCCCTGAGTGAAGCTCTAGTATCAGCTCACGCAGTTTACTGGATCTCCCCATAAAGCTCAGCATACCGTCTCGCTAACCAGCAGTCTACAGACTGACCAACTTCATCTATCTCCACTCCACCACCAGTTTCAGGCCTGGGGGGGAAACAGCCCTGTTCTTTACTCCTGTTTATGCATATCTATCAAAATTAAGCGCTATGTTTCCTGCCGAGGTCTGAGTACCAAAGACAAAGTAATTGTGTCATTAAATTTCTCCTAATTGTCTTTTCTATTCGTTTTCGTTGAGTTTTTCAGATTGAAATGGCACTGATTTGCTCCGATCATTTAATTAGCAGTAAGAACATTTTTTTAATGTTTTAAAAAAGTGGATGCAACATTAAATGTAAACTATGGATAGTGGAACAGAAACACCTAGTTATTATATCTCATTGTACACATTTTTGTAAAATTGTTCATATGTTTGATATAATAACTGAAGACCAAATATGTTTAGACTGATATAAGACTTATAATTGCATTGCAAAAAACACCCTTTTTACGTCTCTTGCCTTTTTAAATGGGCCACCTTGTATGGTTTTATGCCTATAACATCCATCTTTGCTTAACATTTTTTAGGGATTTATCATTACAAGTGTCTCTGTAATGGCTCCATCACTTTACAAAGTCATAGCTCATGCCAAAAATAAATAGCAAATAAAAGCCTTAGTAATGCAGCTTGCAATTATGTTCCAATATATAACCCTGTCTTTCAGTTTCCTATCAACATGCTGCGTTTCAGGATCCCCTACCTCCACTCTGGTCTTGCAGGAATTTTCTGTTGGCTGTGTGTGCACTCCACTTGTTTGGAGCTGAGGAAGGCAGTCTGAATTAGAAGAGATTTTCAGCCTGAAGCTTTGTTCACAGCAAATATTTTACTCCTTTATTTAGATTTTTATCTTATTAAAGTGTGTTTTTCTGCTATTTCCTTTGTTCTTCACTTGATAGCAACACCAAACTGGGAGGCATTGGTGAGCCCTATGGTTGTACTCAATTGTGGTTTGCTGAGTACTCCTGTGTATATTTGTGTTTGGTTTGTGTAATTTTCTTGTCTTTTATTACATGTGTTTTGGAGTGGTATCAATGGTGTCTTCACTTTCCTCAGGTAAGTTTTCCTTTTTGTATATGTTTTTCTTTTTTTTCTTACAATTTTTCCATTTTTATCATTGAATCACATCTTCTGCTAATTGGTGTGAAGTAATCTGTGTATCTTTCTTAAAATTAAAATAATTTCTAGTGCTCCCCTTAATCTTATGTCCAGGGAAGTGTTAGTATTAATATCTCTAATCTGATTAAGGATATTTTTAAATAGTTAAGTAATATTTAATACACTTGCCACATAAGACATTGGATTAAATCTCGAGAAAAACAGCCTAAACCTGAACATAAAAGTAAAATTTACATTGCTGGGGTGAAAATATGATATCCTTCCCAGTTCTGTGATTATTATTATATGACCACTGTTGTGCTCTGTTCATGTAAGCTTTGATGTATTCACTTTCATTTTCAAAATAAGAGTAAGATAATCTACCTGACGAAATGCAGAGCACATTTCACATGCAGATACCCCAGCCCCATGAAAAACAAAACAAAAAAATACCCATTACAAACACACAGAGACTGTACCAGCTTTCTACAAATCACTAATGTTTGTGCACACAGCCGGTTAAGAAGAAAACATAACAAAAAACTAAATGGCTTAAGGAAAAACAAGCCACTGCAGAAGATCAGCAATGTTGTTAACTCATCTCTGTCAAGCAGGAAGGGTATTAGGATGATTAAAAAAGAGAAAGCACCACAACATCAAAGTAAACTTTCTTACCACCTCATAGCAAAAATCAGACTGTGGGCCTTGTTTCCAGGACTGACTCAGGTTTCATTAGGGAACAAAGGCGAAATCTTCAGATGAACCAGCAGCTGCCGTATCCATTACGGACACAGGAAAATATTCCAATAGACTGATTAGCTTGGCAAATACAGCCTTGTAATGCCACCTGATAAAGAATCATTTTAACCTTCTTTTTATTCTACAAAATCTAAACATTAGATACCTTTATGATTCATCAGTTGCATATTGGTTACATTGTATCATTTATAATTTAATTTTGAGAAAAGTTGGTACTTCATCTAGCCATTCCACTTCAATGTGTTTTCATATAATCATTGGTGAATTCTTGTTTGGGGTTACTGTAAGAAGAACAGAACAATTTAGACTGAGGCTCAATCCAAATACATCAATTAGTAGCCTTTAGCGCTCAATCCTTCACCTTTTAATGGGGTCAACATTAAAAATATTAACAAAGGAACTCCAAACTCCTGAGCCAACATTTTAGCATTGATAGTTGAGCATACCTATTCCTACATTTTTCATGACAAGTGCCTTCATTCTCCACATGCAGATTGTGTTATCTGACTAGTTTGCCTTTTAGCCTTATAAAAAAAATGCTCCTTGCATCTTTTCTTTACCAAAAACACAAATAAATCTGGTCTTTTGCAGCTAGACCTGGCATGTCAATCAATCAGAGAAAGTCCTCTCATAGAAAAAAAAAGACCTCAGGTTTTAAATTGATTTCTGCACTTGAAGCTGCTCTGATATTCTTGCAATTATATATATTATCCATTTCACCTGTGGCTTAAATCCATACCAAGATTAATAAAGCTTTGTTCAGAAGTCAGTTTTCTGTATTTCTGTAATTATAGCAGGGGGTTAGAATTGGTTTCCCTAGGCTTTGTTGCTATGAGGCTGTGCTGGCAGTGAAAAGGCTTGGATATTAATTTGTTATGCTAATTTAGCTGCTGTATTCCCACAGTAAGTCCCAGTGAAGTCAGATGTGGAGTGTCTATGTGTGTATGTGTGTGGGTGTGGGTTTGTGTGTGTACAAACACTGCTGGGGGTAGGTATCCACACTGAACTGTTAGCTTGATGACGTTTTCCATTTGCAGAATAACAAAGTGTGCATAAGACATAAACAATACATTTCTGACTAAAGTGATTGCTATCATCTCATGCTATTCTAGCTGTTAGACAGCTAAGTTTCAATTCGTGTTAAAATAGCCAGCAACCAAAGTTATTAATGAGTCTCACTTACATGGTAATCATTAATATAAACGGCTGGTATATAAATTGCTCATCTAGACAAATGACTCAGTGAATTCATGATTGTGATGCAGAAGCTGTTCTTCATTCACAGTCATGTTTTCCTAATTTTATGAATGATTATTTGAACTGTTATACATGTCAGAATCTTGTTAAGTGTCTTCTTTAGTTCTGAAGAAGAAGCTTCTATAATATAATACTTTGAAAAAACCTTTTTAAATTAAAAACTCTATTGTCCCCCTTTAATAGAAAGAAAAAATGTTAACCAAAATTGAAGCTTTTCTTTGTGTATTTCTCTCCAGGTTAAATAAGGGTTTCTTTGGTGTAGAGAAATT